>NW_025222181.1:1474912-1596931 GCF_014066325.1 Apis laboriosa
AAAAAAAAAAAAAAAAACGAATAAAACCGCGGAAACTTTTCGAAATGATTTATTGCTGACTCTTGATAAGTTTTGTTGTCGACACTATGCATGTATGAGTCACGTGTCGGACGATGGACGTCTTGAGCCTTCCAAGAAGGTTCGCGATTAACGGTCATAAACAATTGCGCGTCGCAACGCCCTTATAATTCAGCACGGCTGACAGTAGTAGCTCTTGCGGGTCGCGAGCCCACGCAACCGGAGGCGCGTGAATAATGGCGGCACGACGCGACTCTCGCGATATAATGAAATCCCGGGGCCAAAGGGCTGCTTTCTACTTCGTTCGTGAATGACCCTCGGCTCTCTATGATCTATATCCCGTCTGTTACCCTGACCATGCCCAAGACCTATAGGAAATTCAACCATTCGCTCGAAAATCTAATTTTATTTCTTGAACATGAAAATTTACGAAGAAATTTGTTGATTTGAAATTCGACGAATGCGTTAATTTGGATAAAGAGAGAATAAAATTAATTTTTGCGCGCAAGCCAAGAAGAATTTTGAGTCAATTTGAGAAATTTGTTAAAATTTTAATTCTCGATATAATTCGGATAAATTCGGATAATTTATAATTTCCGATTATATAGTTTGGTTATATAGATTGGTTATATAGTTAAATATAGTTATTAGAGTAAATATAGAATATAATTAATCAAAGTGACATACGTAATATCAATTGAAGAAATTATTGATCCTGACACTTTGATTGCCTATAACCTGATATAGTACTCTTGTTTAGAAAAGATTGCAGACCGCAAAACCGTGTGTATAAGAAAATCAATCGGATCGATCAATAGTTTTTTTTCTTTCTCGTTCAATGATGTATAACGATGCACAAAGCGCTCGACGATTGCCACGATCAATCAATGGCACTATATTCCGAACGAATAATGTCCCTCATTTCGATTCCACACGCTATACCAGTAGAGGATTAATTAGATTCTAAACCGGTAGGCTGCATGTCGTCGGTTGGTTGCAGCGGGGCGTTCGATAACAGCTTCATTCGTTCGAAGGAATTCCAGAGAGTACCGGTAAATACCTGACTTGGTCGTCGGGATTCAACAGTATTCTTGACACCGCATTTTCCACAGCCGGCCAACTCTATGACTAGCTTTCTCCTTTGTTCCGCATATTTTTTTTTCCTTTTTTTCTCTCTCTCTCTCCTTTTCCCCTCCATCCCCGCCTCGTTCTTTCCCCTTAAGGCACGACGTTCCTTGCATTGTTTCGCAACTTTCACCCGTATTTTCGATACGCATTTTCTCGGTGGAAGGAATTCGTGAAACGGAGGGACAAGAAAAAAAAAAAAACGCCGTACAAAAGAATCTTGTTTATGAGAGCGCGCGCGAATGTAAGTATATTTTCTCCCCAGTACGTAATCGGGCACGCGTCCTTCAGCTTTGCTTTCGATGATCATCCACCGTTGAAAAGATTCAGACTGTTTTCATGAAAAAGAAATATATGCACATTATTTATTTCAATAAATTGCTAATGTTTATGCAAATTCATATTTTTATTACCATCATAAGAAAATTAACTCTAATTAAACGTCATTAACAACAACGAGCATTTTATTTCAGATATTTTAAAATGATATATTTTCGTATACATGTAAGTGTGTGTTTCTGTATCATAAATTCATAAATATTTAATTGCACGCAGCTCAAAGCCTAGCCAGAATATAGAGAATATAGAAACGATGAAATTCGAGACTCGTTTTATTTGCGTTAGAAAACGACGACCGTAGAAAATGAAAGTTAGCAAAGGAGGGAAGAGAACTTCGAGAAGTTTACGATGTATTAGTTTTTGTGTGAAATTACTCGCTTCACTGGATTCGAGGAAAATACTCTCTCTCTCTCTCTCTCTCTCTCCTCAAGCGTATATACTCCTCGTTCGCAAAAATGGCCGAGCGTGTATAAATACTCTATATTCCGCCAAAGATTGTAATTAAACTTTCGTTACGGTTGTAGTTTCATCATTGGAATAAATAAGAATTTCGAATAAAGGAACCACGCATACTGCCCTTTGGAATATTTTATCGATCCAAAAAATGATCGTTTCATAATTTCAAGATGTGCCGTTACTTTGGGGGAACGTCAGCCACGCACTCGCGGACATCGGTAATCCAATAGCGGCATCGATCTTTCGAACGCTCGGACCATTAGACTCGACGTCAGTTTATTGGTCCACATATCACGCCATCGCCCAAGAGGATTCCCATCTCTCTCTCTTAACCTTTCCCCGACGCAATTTGATTTCGCTCTAATTACCGCTTCGGGGTAATGTTTCTCGCGTGCGCACACGGGAGCACCAAGCTCGGTTGAATAAATTCTACGTGCCGGAAATTCGACGGCGATTAACATAATTAGGCCAACAGCGTCGCGATCAACCGCATAAATTTCTATTCTAACCCTGGTCTTGGTCGCACGGGGCCGCCTAACGCACGATGAACTTCGCTTCGATGAACTCGATTCCTTGGCCAGTGAACCAAACGTATAGAGAAATTACAGTGGAAATAAATTTTATATTAGATTATGTTATATTAACATAACTATATCGTGTTTCGTTTCATCAACAAAATCATATGGTTATGATTTAGCTATAAAAGAAAAATTAGAATTATATATATATATCAATTTTTAAAATTGCACGATTGATTAAAATGATGGTTATCTTCTTGCGGTTTGCTTTGTATACTCTATTGTGGTTCGCTTTGTAACAAAAACGAGAGGCCAAAGAGTCTGAACGAAATAAAGAAAAAAAAAAAAATAAGTGGACGTAACGATGCGGAACGAAATAGAGAGAAATAGATATCCAAAGTCAGATGTAGAACGAAGCACGAATGTATTCGAAGACTATATCGGTTTCTAGTAGATTTCATCGAACGTTCGCGATCCGTTCAGTCAAATTCGCCCCAGTATTTCGGTTGCTCGCTCCCTGAAATATAGCCAATCTCGAGAATGCTCTTGTCTGACTTTAGACCCCCTCCCTCCTCCCCCTCCCCCTCCACGAAATTCGGTTCGCCCTCTGTGTTACCGCAGGAGAACAGGGCTGACGGTGGTGGCATAATGCCTCGCCGGATATGCAAATCAATCCCCGCAGTTTCCAATGATTTATTCAGCTCGTGCAATTCGTTTAAGTGTATCCTGATTCCATTTGGATTAGCCAGCCATTTTGGTTATTTGCAAGCAGTCCAGCTTTTCGTACCGAGAGCTTGGCGCGCCTAGCGCCTTCCTCTAACGCTCATCCCATACATCTCTCTCTCTCTCTCTCTCTCTCTCTCCCCCTCCTCTCTTTCTCACTCCCTTGTACACACCTCCCTCCGTGTTCGTTCATTTGTCCCGTCCTTTCTTCGCGTATACGGGGGCCTCCGTTCTCTCGCGCGACCTTTCCATCTTCAAATTTAAATATAAGTAAAAGGGTCTCTCCTAGCACAATCCGGGAATAGCACTTCGCTTTCCGGAAGAGGGGGGGTGGTTAATTTGCCTTGCATGAAGCTTAAGATGCTGCCGCCAACGTCGACGCCGTTGGAAATTCGTTGCACCGAGTGTATATGTATATATATATATATATATATATATATACACGTTGGACGAACGCGTGGCCTCTGTCTCTAGCTCTCTCTCTCTCTCTCTCTCTGTTCACCGGCGGAAGAAGAACGAGGGAATGAGGAAGAAGAAGAAGAAGAACTCGAGGCGTCGCGGCGCCATCATGCGCCTTTTCATTGACTTTTTGTTTCTTCAAACAAACTTCTTTCCTCGTCGTTTCTTTCTTTCCTTGTCCACCTAGCTCACCTACCCCCCTCGTTTGAATTATCCTTTTTTTTCTCCTGCGCGCGGACTTGCCTCCCCTCTCCCCCATCCCTCTCTCGTTTTCCCTCCTCGTCCGCATTCCGCCAGGCCAGGCTCACGTATCAACACTGTATTTGCTGCACGGTTTTATGCAAATGTAATCAGATTATTTGCCATTTGCCCGGGCAAATTTTGTAGACGCTGTTTCAGGGTAACAGTTAATAGGGGCGCATGCGTTCCGTACGGTTTTCCCATACCATGAGAGCAACGAACGCCTCGATTCCTTAATCGATCGCCGCTCTTCGTGTATAACCATCGCTGATAAATTTCACCCCGTGGCCGAGGTACACGTATCTTCGATTATCATTTTGTGTTCCCGGACCGTATGAATATCCGCGTAAGATCGCGCATTTAATCGCTGGCTCCGTGCTTGGGAACGAATCAATTTATTCGGATTCAAGATCGGATGGTGTACGTGTACAAATATCATTTATTGAAAATCGAAAATAAATAGATTTTTTTTTTTTTTAAGATAAAAAATAATCTGTAACTATTATTATACGTAGTGGAATTGATTTTTAAAATTTGTTCAAGTCCGTCCGATAAATTAATTAATCGATTCGGGAGGCTGTGACAAAATATGTATGTGTACATCTTACGTACATAGATATAAATATTAATTATTAATTTATCATTTATTATTCTAATTTGTACACTTTGATAAAATTCGAGTCTCGTTTTTATAAGAAATATCGTTGTGTAAATATTCGTGTATAATTTACTCGAGTACGCATAAAATTCGAAATATCATCTTCCCAGTATCATTAATCATACTTCATTACTTCATCGTTTATTTCGACGCGTTGCGATAAATGTAATCTTCACGAGAAGAAAAATTCGCAAAAAGGTGATAACCTAGAGAGCACGTTGCAACTCCGCCACGGGCTCCTCCGAAAGTTCTTTCGATTTTTCTTCGCACGCCAATACGACGCAGCCACTATCGATCGAAGCGGTCGGAGGTCGAAAACCTTCGCGACGTCCAAGCGATTCGATCAGGCCCGGCTGTAAAACCTTAACGATGCTTCGTGTAATTGGAGTGACCCCGTTTGACCGCGATAATGCCCACCCCCCTTCGACGGTGACCTCTTGGCTCTCTCCGTCGCAAAGAATCGCGTAACAATATAGTAATGACCCGTGGTAACTAGTAAACAGATGACTACTGACTTATCTTGCAGGCTTATCTCGCCGTTTTTGATTTACGATCGTTTTTCATTCGTTCGGTTCCGCGAATTTTTAATAAATCAGAAAACAGAAGATGTCACGATCAATTTTAGACAGTATTTTCATTTCGCATAATGAAAGCATACAAAGCATACTGTAGTAATAGTATTATATTATCTTTCCCGTAATATTATATCGAAGGGAACGCAAGAGTCTTTTTATGCAATCTTGTCAACTAATCGCAAAAGATCTGTTAGAAAAAAAATATAACATTATAAATGTAATCAATTTTCAATAAATCGAAAACGGAGGATATATAAGTTGGGCTGGTTGGAATACCGAAATCGAACAGAGACTTGGGAGGATGCGATCAGATGATCAGAGAAAGTTCCACCAAACTTCCCTAACAAAGAGAATTCTCGCGGAAGTTGGACTCTCCGTGCTTTAATCAGGCCGCCGCGCTCCACCGTTTTCCCACTCGTTCGTCACCGCAACGAAGTTTAACGCGGTGCCGAAAGATTGCTGCACGCGAAAGAGAGAGAGAGAGAGAGAGAGAGATTGTGTTTTCACGCTCTCCTGGGAATTGAAAGCTCAAACGTACCTAACCATCCATACCAGGATCCGTGGTTGTTTTAGATTGGATGTCATTCCGGTTGCCGCGGATTCGCATTTATTATCAGCAATTTAACTACTTCAACATCGCGCCTGCACCGCCATAAATATCAGCTACCGTAGCCCCGGAGAACGATCGTTGTTGCGATAGGGATGCACTAGATCGCGGTTGCACGATTCAACGCGGTGTAAGAGAAAGAGGGATAGAGCGAGCGAGCGAGCGAGCGAGCGAGCGATGTATACAATGAAAGGAGAGGTGGAAGAAAGAGAGCGATCGCGCTCGGCGAGGATAGGGCGGGGGAGGGGGGGGGGGAGAAGCCGCCTACGGGGAGGGGACGAGGGGAGGGCTCGAGCGCGGAAAGAGTGAGGGAGAGGGGGGAGGTTTGGTCGAAATAGAGGACGGTGGTAGACCGTGGCACACGGGCTTCGTTCGAGTACAGTCGGCGGTGTTACGCTAGAGGCTATACTTATATCTATGGGCGGTGGTGCATGGTGTGCCATGATGGCAGTAACTCCGGAATCCCGGGGCTTAAACTCACCTCGCAGTGAGGATCAGTGGGGAAACTTCCCGTGCCTCGGCTTAAAGGCTTCGTGGTTGCTGCTCCCTTGCTTTCCAGGGACACGGGACCAACTTTTCGCCGTGTTAATGGCCGCAATATGATCATACGTGAAACGTTCGCGTATTTATATAAATCTGCATGTTACGTAGTAGCATTGTTCCATTGTTACCTTATCGAGTTTATGTTTCGAATTTATCGATGAAAGATATACATATATATATATATATATATATGATTGTACATTTTTTTTTTTAATCCTCTAAATATAAAATTTTGCTTTAATCTTCGATGGGAAGAATTTTAATTTATGCATGTGTCACAATCTCTTTTTAAAAAATGATTTTCAAAAGCACAGAGGTATTACTGGCTCACCAATTTTCTAGAAAAAAAAAAAAAAAAAAAAAAAACATGTTATAACGAAAAAAAGTATCCATTGTAAAGATACGTTATACAACTTGAATCGTTCCCTCCTCGATACACCGCCATACAAAGATTTCATTCACAATCCCCTTTCGAAGAAGCTGATCCCGCTTCTAAAGGGGTACGAATCACCCCTTGACGCTCCCGTATTTCACGGTGGATTCCTTTTTATAGAAAACGGTTCGTTTTATGCTCGTCTGCAAACTTGCGGAACTATTTCAGATAAAGAGGGACATTTCTTCGAGAATACATACATACATACATGCATACATATATACGTACATGTACGATTACATATACCGTCAGACATGTAAAAGAGCGTAAAGTTCCAACCGAGTATAAAAGTATATACAATCCTCGAAAGCGTTTGGGTATTCGAGCAATTCCAACTTTCTTCGGATTCTCTACTTTTCCTTTTCCTCTGTTTACCTTAACCGCGATCCTCGAGAATCAGTGAGACCCGGCTATGTCCTCCCACGCTCCTTGATGCCCCTGGTAGAAAGAGAGATGCACGACCGCTAATAAAGACATTAATATTGACCGGCCAAGTGTATCTCGATGTGCCGGAAGGGCAAACGCGATTCGACTTTGGGATAACACTTGGGAATAGAATGGTCGGTCACGACAGGAATAACGTTTAAGAATAAAAGATGAGACCACAATGAAACTGCCTATTGCTTATTCATAAGGTGCACGAAAGGGTATTGATACCGGTTTTATATATATATACTATATACTATATTATATATATATATATATATATATATATATATATATATATATATGTATGTGCATATATACATTGGAATGATGGTGTACATAACAAATCGAAATTCTTACGTTTGTTTCCGTTTCGCTCGGACCACGGCGAAAAGAAAAATAAACTACTGGAAGAGTTTAACGTCTGTTACGACGGTGGACCGATCTCCATATTTTAATCCAACCTTCCTTTCCTTCTTGCGCTGTTTTGCAATGAAAATTCTTCTTTCGAGAATCTTTATTATCGAAATTTTTTAATCTTTTTTTTTAAAAAAGAATTCGCAATTGATTTTATCATTTTGAATTATAGTTTATCGAACTCGAATTCTTTGAAGAATTTTTGAATAGAAATATTCAAAAAATTTGAATTTTACATTTTTCTTTATCGTTTCAATGATCAATATCCAAGTTCAAAATTGATTTATTTATTTATCCAAGTTGCATTATTATTCGGATAATATTATTTGAAATATCAAATTTTATTCGAATTTCGAAAATTCTATTATCCATTTTCATCGCAGAAATACCATATCGTTACCTCTATTTCATCTCTCATCCTGTAAATCGAGCATAAAGCTTCATTACGATGGAAAAGCTGGCGAGATAAATGTCTTCCAACTGTGTAACCTACATCCATCCCGGAGAAAAGCGAGATTTCCTCTTGTAAACGAAGGACAGATGTGGATGGCGACTCCATTGGAAAAACAGGTTCCACAGGGACCCCGGGCGGAACGTCCATAATGGACCCACCCCTAGAAGCCCGTGTTACCGTTACAAAAAAAGGGCGAGACGCAGGGCAACGAGAGACGAATGGTCGAATATCAGGTTACTCTTGTAGCGGAGCGTCCAGCAACAACCTCCCACATACGTAACAATTCCCCTGATTACTTCCCCACCGGCTTACAATTTGCCAATTTACTCGAAAAACTCGTAAAGTATCGGCGCACGGCCGCCCTCTATGTGTGTACGTATACGTGCGTGCGCGCACGTTGCACCATCCCCCCTCCCCCCGCCATATTGCAGCCTACGAGAGTTTTCGCATACATCTTTCCCTCCATCCCGTTTCCCCCTCTCCTCCGCGTTTTGTTTCCGCCGCGATTCGAGCCTATCGGCGTGACACACGATGGCCCCTTTGTGCCATCGCGGCCCAATGAATCGATGATCCTATAAAAACTTGATTTGCCCCTGCTCCGGGGAGCACAAGTTTCTTTGTCGATGACGGGATGGAAGAGATGTAACGAGATTTTAGTCTATCTCGTGAATTTATGAGAGATAGTTTTTGTCATTTGTCCGCTCAAGTGTATTCGTTATATTCCGTTTCATATCGAACGAATTTATCGTGAGTTCGTTTTGCAATTATAATTGTGAAATTTCTTGGACAGGATTATTAATATTTTCCTGAGTATTTTTTTTTCTTGAGTAAGTAAATAAAAAAATTAAAAAAAAATTTATCGAGAATTCCATATTTTGAATTGTTGACAGGGATAGAGGCTGATTTATGTTGGAGAAAGTGCGGCCATATTGGATATTCGGTGTTTCATTAAAATTTGTGTATAGATAGTTTTAGGAAGCCAGCGAATATTTTTAAAACTAAATGCAGAAATAATAAAATTTAAAAGACGCACTTATTTACAATGCAATTATTAAAATTGAGAAAATTTTAATGGGAAGATAAAAATTATATGGAAAAGTATCAAATTTACCGTTCGAAGGGTACCGTTCGCGATCGACCGAAATTCCGGGCCACGTTTGTTTGTCATCTGTGTTATAACTTCGTTTGCCAGCCATTGATTACAGGCAGGGTACACGGTGCCTTATCTTCCCCTTACACGCCTGGGGATCAGGATCCCCACGGTCTTTAAATGTCTCGTACATCCCCGAAATTAATATCTGTTGGTCCAATATCATCCGTCGTACGCGCGCGAACCTCCAAGCTTTGCCTTGGAATTACAGAACAGCTTTATTAAACGTAACGTTCTGAATGATTTCGTTCCATTATTTCACTTGTCTAGCTTTTTACGCGTCATTTTCTCCATGACTTTCCTTTCATCCCCCTTATTTCTGTCGAAAAGAGTCGTTTCGTGAATAATGCATCGTCGCAATACTTGTAAACGATCTTTTTTTTGGTGGAAAACTTTTTTTCGAGGAGATTACATCTTTTATTAATTTTTTATTTTTTC
This sequence comes from Apis laboriosa, assembly GCF_014066325.1. Lineage (NCBI taxonomy): Eukaryota > Metazoa > Arthropoda > Insecta > Hymenoptera > Apidae > Apis > Apis laboriosa. The sequence goes on from NW_025222181.1 coordinate 1,484,492, forward strand.
ATTAAAAGAAAAAATTTGCAAAATTGCAGCAAATTTTTCATGTTTTTTATGAAAAGATAAAAGATAAGAGAAATTAATAATTAAACGAACTGTGAATGAAAATTTTACAAAGGAATTAAACTGGACACGGAATTTTAATTATTATTTATTAACCTAAAAAGATATATTCAAAACAACATTGATTAAACACACGTATGTACGAATGATAAGATTGACTTTAATATGGTGATATTTAAGACGTGCGTAATACCTAATTTGTATTAAGATAAACATAAACGATATGAAATATAATAAAACAATAAGAAATTAAATATTATTAAAATTATTATTATATAAATTTTATATTTGAATTACTAAACAATAACCTTTTATTCGCCTACACAAAAATTAATTTTTCGCAATTATTCTAAAAAAATGCTAGATTAATTTAATTCCGTTCAAAGTTTCATGCACAAATCGAAAATAAACTTTCAAAGGGATAAAAATACTTAGAATTATCCGAATACTTATAAGATATTTTAGAACGTTTAGAAACGATTCCAATGATTAATCTTGAAATCCTCTAATTAGAAGCGCAAAAAAAACAAAGATCATTGAATGAAATCGTATCATTTTAAAATAAAGCGTTCCTGCGCCGTCAGATATACGGAATAATGTGTGTATTGGTACGACGCGATATCGAGAGCCACTTTCTTTTTATCAGCTAATTATACGATCGGCGCGATTCTCGTCGGAATCGAGCGATCTTTCCCTTCCTCACGGAGGCCCCCGGTGCGTAAAACGTCCAAAACGAGCGGCATCGACGGCAAATTGCATCTAAAAGTCGATCGGCGGCGCAAGTAGGAATTTTCGATACTCGGCCCGATCGGTAATTTTTTAACGCGAATACGAGGCCGCACATACGCGGTTACATCGTACGCTTAATAACGAAGCGCCCGAAGAAAAGATATTCGGCTCACGAATGATGCGACGATGATGATCCGCCATCTCACCGCAACTTGGGAGGTCCGCTCTTGATATCCCCCCTCCTCCCAGGTCCCCTCGGTTGGCCTTCCACCCATTTCTTCTTCGTACACGCTTCACTCTTTCACTTCTCCTGCCCCTCCTTCTCCACCTTTGTCTTCCCTCTGGCCACCTCCGTCCTTGTCTCTCTCCCTCGACTCGCCTCGTCTCTCTTTCTCTCTCTCTCTCTCTCTCTCTCTCTCTCTCTCTCTCTGTTTCTCGCCGAGAGTTTCCATCCCTCTTTCTTGTAGCCCCCTCGTTCATGTTCACGTTCTCATCCAGCCCGTGGCCGGGCTCCTCACCAATCCCTCTTTCTCTTTTATCTTCCTCACCAGTTGCTCGCTTCGCCCTCTCCGCGCCGCGTCCTCGTCCCTCTCCCTCTCTTCCTCTTTCCTCCTTCCCCCTCCCCTCGTTTCGCTGTGTTCGACCGCGCGCCAGGCTAAAACGTCTATTCTCTCTCCGATCGTCTCTTTCCACGGCATGGGCCGAGACATACCCATGGGAGCAACGACGTGCCCCGATCATATTTTTTGCATCGGGAACGGAAGAGAAAATAAGACGGCAGGGAACGTTGAACGTCGCCCGGTATGGATGCGAGCTTTCGTCCTCCGTGTGCGACGGACGCACACGGTATAATACCTCCTGCTCTTGGGAGAGAAAGGGAGGGAGGGAGAGAGAGAGAGAGAGGTGAAGATTGTGCGCGATCATTTCATGGAACGTGCTCATCGAACGCGTTCGATTATTATTCGAGAAATATTCGTTTTGGTTCGCGGTTACAATTTCAGTTATGGATTTGTTTGTTCAAGAAAAATGAAAAAAAACTGCTTTGAAAAATTCGATTAAAAAAAAAATGTCGATCATTTTTTAATCGATCTCTTCGTTTAAATTGCAGCACTAATAATAATAAAAATATGAAAAAAAAATTCTCAATAATTCTCGAAATTTTTCAATATTTTTTTATTAGCTTTCTTCCGTTTGTCTTGTCTTCTATTTGTAATTCTTTACTTTTTATTATACGGTTTATTATACACCGTTATTTTTTCTATTATTTATATCTATATCTTGAAAATATTTTATATTTTTGATTGTTATTATATGGACAAATAACATTTTATCGTAAAAATGTATTATCTTCAATTCCATGGAAAAATTGATCGTTCGGTTCATTCACCCTTTGTTTTCGTTCCGAGAAGCTATAGGATACGCTGCTAAAAAAAAGTTTATTCGAAACATTCCCCGTCGCGTTGCACTTTTTAACGTTATTACGATAAATTCAACAACCTTCTTCGAAATTACTCGGAACACGAAACATCCTTGAAATCGATAGATAATTATAAGCGACCATGGCTGCATCCTCTCCCCTTCCCCCTTCCCCTCCCCGTCCCCTCGTAATCGCTCTTACCACTTCCGAAACCTCGTTGTGTTAAACGCACCAATCAGGATGCCGCTTACGAGGCACCGTAGGAAGTCGCGGTCTCGTAATTTGAGCGAAACGAGCCACGATTTCGAATCCTCTTGAATTAATAGCTACCTGTGTTCGTTGATGGATTCGCAGACACCGGGGACTCGTGCGAGGCGGATCAAAAAGAAGACTGGAGGCACGAGGGTGGGGGGAGGGAGTTGGTACTTCGGTAAAAAACAGGCAGGGAAGGTATGTCGAAAAGTGGAGAGAAGAGGAGGGGTTCTGCCAAGGGTAATCTCCGAGAGACGACGAGGAAAGAAAAAGAGAAAAAAGGGAGGAAAGATATAGAGAGAGAGAGAGAGAGAGGCAATGAAGAAGGAAAGAAGGCGTGGAGGGCGGGTTAAGGAGGGAAGAAATGGCGGGCCCGGCGTAAACGCAACCGCCGCATCGATAAACGTAACGTCGGTAATAACTGGCAATTTGCGAGAAGGACTTTTAGTTAGGCAGTACGCGTACTTGGCCATTGGAAGTGAGCGAAGGAGAGAAAGGGGTAAGGAGGAGGAAGGTGAAGGAATACAATACAAGGGTAGCAAGGAGGTGGCGGTGTGGAATGGGTAACGATGGGATGGGAGTAATTGCCATGAGGGGGCTGTTCGCTCACGTCTTACCGAGGGATTTTGCGACGTTTCAGATATAAAACTGGTGGTCCCTAGTAGACGACGCGAGGGGGACGGTGAGAGGGTGAAAGTGACGGGTGTGGTAGGAGTGGACTTCGGAAAATGGAAAATAATGCCCGGAATCAGTTTTAAACAAGTTTTTCTTTACTGGCTCCCTTCCTTTCTCTCTTAGACCGTTTACTTACCGTCCGTGCACGCGAAATTATTATCCTGTTTACCAAGATTTTTTTTTTTTTTCCTTTCTTAAAAACCGTTTAACCGGGATAATGGTGCATACTAAACCGAAGCTTCGAGGCACAAGTAAAAAGGATGATGGTTCGTTCTATGAATAGAAACCGATTATCCACAGATGATCCGATTTCCTTCCGCGGTAATTTTTAACGTTCCTAAGTGTATATATTTTGCAACAACATCGCGAAAGTGATATCGTATACCCATCTTTGTTCGTATCGAATGAAGTTCGTTTAAACGATAATAACGAGAGCGAGCGATCGAGCTAGAGAGAAAAAAAGGAGAGGGGGAACAAAGGAAAAAAAAGAGTTAGAGCGGAAGAAAAAGAAACGAAGAGAATAAAAACACCTTGTTTGCTTCGAAGATAACGTAGCTATACCGGCTATTATTCCAGTGAGGCTGAACGTGTTTAGAGACCCTACTGTCGGTGAGAAAAGGCTAAAGATATCTTCATAACGACTTAATGTATTGGGCGTGGGGCGGTCTAATGACTACCTGCGCGTCGACCTTTATGCGCTAGTAGCACGTGCATGTTACTATTATCAATCTATAAATGTACCGATCGTCCTTGAGCGATCCTACTATATCCTTCTCCCTCCGATTATAGCATAAGATGTTACTGTAACGAGAAGAGCGAAATTGTAGATAAGTCGTAAACGCGCGATATGCGTAACAACTTTTTAGATCGCCTCTCTCTCTTTCCTTTATATGCCTTCTTTTCTCCTAGACAATTTTCTTGCTTTACGATCTTTCGCGGGCAAACTTCAGCGATGGCAAACTTTAACGAAGGTAAACTTAGCTTAACTTTCTCGCACAGACAGGATCTCGCTTCGATAAATCGTGGGTCGGAAAAATTATTTAGTCGAGCGATTGAGTTGTCTGCAAGATATAGAGGATGTTAAGAAAAACCAAGTAAATTTAGCGATATAGATCGTTTTAAACGAAAAAAAATCATAGGTACATATTATATAGTAGATTTTGGCTTTTAATTTACTTCAAAAATTAAATTCTAAGATAGACAACATTTGTCAATATGTAAGTAATGATTTGAATAAAACAATTTCTCTCTCATTTTATATTAATCTTATACGTGTATTCCAAAATATATGTAAAACATATTAAAAGTAGCAGTAGAAACACATTGTATCTACACAAGAAAAGTAAATATATGAAGGCTAAATTTAGAGCAATTTCGTTCGGAATATGTTACCAAAAATATCGGTAAAGATATTTGATTTCCTTCGGTATAATATTGCAATATAAAATGCGATCACGTGTTGACAAACGTAATTTTGAATTCAAACAGGGGTTTGTTCTACGATTTCCAATTCTCTGTTTCCATTTTTGTCCTTTAAAGAAAAAAACATCTTCGTGCTCGCGTGTCGCGTTCGAATCGATTCATCTTTGAACGGGTAGATAAAATCGTTCCGGTGCAATTTGCTCAGTTTTACAAATTACGCGCGAACGCGATGGCGAATGGCACGCGCATCCCCGTGTTTATACTCGCTGCTTATCCTCGACGCTACTACGAATACCGAGCACCGCCTTTCACGCGTAATCTTAATGCATTAAGATAACCGGCGATGTTATTGACGCTCGAACGGTAGCGCGAATTAAACTGATCTTAGTTGTACGTTAATAAAATTGGACGACCACGATTATTAGTTGCGTAGTCACGGATAATCGGCGATGAACGAAACGTTTGTTTTGTTTATGATATACGATCTCTCCGATTCAACGATAAGCCTTAAACGTGTTTCTCTTCCGTAATGTTTATTTTGACGTGGAAATTTCGCGTAACTTTACATGTTTTTCGTGTAAAGATATTGAGATCGCATTGATAAGAAATCGAAGAAACGTTCGAATGAAATTTAACGCGTGCAAAAAATAAAAATTCATTAAACTAAACTGATTTCAGAAAATATTAATATGAATATTAATACGAACAAATTAAAAAAAATTGGATATTCTAAATGATTCTAATCGGGTTATAAAAAAATAGCAATCGTTAAAAAATCCAGTTGCATGGAATAAAAATGTGTCTATATTTACATTAATAGGAAATATATCCACGTATTTTTGTTTAAAATGCGAAAACGGGATTTACGATCTCTACGAAGAAAAACGTAGCCATCCGTGTAACGATGTTCTGTCAATCGTACGACGACGAAAAATGCAAATGTCGGGCGTGCGTGTTTTTCGACCGTGTCATCCGTACATTTCATCCCCGTTCCATTTTCTCGTGGACGCGTTCCAATTTATTTATCGCGTATTATATTTCCAGGAATAGTTGTCACTACGGCGGCTCCGCCGAAAAATATAGATTTTCATTCGATGCCATTCACGCCCATACCTTCCCCTCCCTCCCTCCATATCCTCCGATTTATATCTGCTTATTTTAGCTTTATCGAAAATGGATTTGCGGTCTGTCTTTCCTCGCGTCCTCCTCCTCGACCCGTACACGGAATATACAACACACGTAACGCGCAACTTCAGAGCACTTGACCGTTGATCGGACCTGCCTCATGGACAGAACAATACTTCCGGTTGGTTTATACGACCCCCGCGGTGAGAAAGAGTATTTGCCGCTTGTGCACCGGCAAATATCACCTCGCTCTCGTATTTCGCTATTCCATTTTATTTACGATAAAGTCGGTGCGACGTCACCGGTGTGTCGGTTGGCCGATAGTTGGTGATGGTGCGTGCGTGTGTGGGCTACACGAGGGCAGGAGGCAGGGAGGAGAGAGGGTGTCCGCTACGGTTTGGTTTTCGACGGGGCGAGAGAGAGTTGAGTTTTTGCCGCAATAAAACGCGCCTATCTAATCAAGCCCGGTCCGGAATTGATGGGCCAGCAACCATTATCGCCGTTATGGAACTCGCGCATCTATCAGTGGGCTGAAGTGGCGCGCAGCGCCAAAGATTTCCCCATTGTCACTGGCTTTTCGGAGGCTTTCTCCTTCCACAGAGGATCCTCGATATTCGGATCCTCCTACCGTGCACCACAAAGCGCGTCGATAAGTTTGATCGCGTTAAAATGCACTTCCAGTCCTCGGTTTTTTTTTCAACTGTCGACCGGTTGCGCATCGCGTCGATGCGTGCGCACGTAACTCGCGCAGCAAACTTCGCGTCGCTGTCAACGACGAATAACGAACCTGGTATTATACATTTGAGCTTCTGTCGCGAGGTCGCTGCAAATAAGTAGGGGGGCTTGTTTAGGAACGCTGGCTGCGTTTGCGCGTTTGATATACGACACCGTTCCGTGCCGCGTACATAACGACGTATGTAAGTACTTTACGTTTCTTCCGCGATGCTCGTTTAGATCTAACAATTCTCGTTTGCGACTTCTTACACATATACCTTTTATTTCTTATTTAATTATTTATTTGAACGGATCATGAACCTTCTTACATGCATACATAATATATGCATTTGAATTCATTTAACGAGATATATCACATTTTTTTTTTAACAAAAACGTAATTTTACATTTTACGCGTAACATTAGTTATCCATTATTATTAGTTAACAAGAAGCAGAATAAAGTACATCAGTAAGTAAAAGAAGCAACGCAAATTTATCAAAAAATAAATTTGGCACATTAAATTATTCTTCGTCTTTCCTTCGAAATTCATATTGTTGGCCAAGGCGTCGAAAGTGCTTATTCGATAGCCGCTCCGCCCCGAGTCGCTTAATTCGAATTTAGGCGCGAACCGGTCGTTGCCTCTCCCGTCCCTATTTTTTTCTCCTTTTCAACCGTGTGTGCCCCATTGCTAACGACCGCGATGCTTGCGCACGACAGTCAAAAGGCCGCGCGCGTTTCCGAAAGCGGTGGCACGCGGTTGGTTGATTTTGACATCGTTAATCAACATGGCAACGATCCTGCGGTGCGTTAAAATTCGACGTGTATCGGACGAGAGGCTGAAGGTGGAATTTATTGGCGAAACCTGCACATAAAGGCCAATCTGGCTGGCAACATGGCGCGTTCGTGAAAAAGAGGGAATGGTGGGGGCTGTTCCTCGGGGTGGAGGGAGGCACGGCACGGTCGAAGAGCAATAGAGTGAGAGAGAGAGACAGGACGAGGGCGCGAGGGAAGGGAGGATAAGAGGTGAGGGATAGAATGAAAAAAAGAGTCTCGTCGCGGGGGCCGGCCCCGCGGGGACTAATTTTTATTTTCCCTCTTTTCCTGTAAGTGCTCCGCGTCCACCTATTTCTCATAAATTTGAATTAATTTACATGCATTTGAATTTAATGCACCGCCATACTTTATCAAAAGCAATTAAGCTTTTAAGCGCGCATTTGCATTAATCCAATGTTTACAATTACGAGAGGATCTCCTCGTCTCTTCTTGTGTCGGGCCGAAACAACGGGTGAAGGCCTTCGGGCTGCGGTGGAGAGTTGACGGGAGGAGGGGGACCTCTCCTCTCCTCTCCTCTCGTCACGTTCTACGTGAGCGGAGAATAGATGCTAGAATTTTTTCGTGACGAGATGGAGAGAGAAACAGGAGAAAAAGAGAGGAGAGTACGAGGCATGATAGGACGCAAATGGAAGTGAGTAAGAGAGAAGAGGAAAAGAAGCAGAAGAAAAATATTCCGCGATAGTGTAGTCGACTCTCGCCGTTCCGACGTTGTTAAGTCGTGGCATCGGATTTACGACGTTTCCTGGGCAAAAATGCAAACGGTTCTTTCTCTCTCGATGTTTCGAGACGGTCCGCACGGTGAACGTCCACACGGAAAAATGATAATTCGCGCGGCGGGAATGCTCGCGCGATTAATTAACGCCGCCGTAAATCACAGACTCGTCTACGGGTTGACAGGCGAGAGGTGAGAGGGGAGGAGAGAAGCTCGCCCGTTAGAAATCGGCCGCGTCCACGGGAAAGGTTATCGCTAATTGACTGGAGCGTGAAAAAAACGCGAAGAGCTCTCTTGAATCGTAAATTATTTCGCGCGCGCGAGCCAGCGTTGAGCGAGAACGGTTACGAGGAATTAATTGAATCGGCGCGTGTAACGTGTTAATGAAGTTATCAATCATCTGCCTGATCAATATTAATGATTTTCTAGACGCTGCCTTTACTCACATGCGGCTCTTGATCTAATCTCTCTTAGGCGCAAGACGTTGTTTTATGAGTAATGGCACGGCGGTTACGATATACGAGCGTATCCTATAATTCGCGAAACACGCGCTGTTGCGCCGTATTGCGCGTTTATCGGATTAAATTCTTTCGTTTCTGAGGCTCAGCGTTCTTAACCCATCATGAACGGCGTAAAATTTTCTTTCTCTCTTCCACACATTGCCTTTCTATAAAGTAAATTTAAACCGCTTTAAGAATTTAACCATTCTAATATACAAAAAAATTTTATAAACAGAAGATGAGATTCCTATATCGACGGCGTTCTTCGAAGGGTTAATAATCATCTTAGGTACGTTTAATATTTTTTCCATTACCTCTCTTGTTGTTGTTGTTGTTGTTGTTGTTGTTGTTGTTATTTAGCATCGTGTATTCTCGGTAAAATTCCATGTATTTTTTTCCCAAAGATCGATTGCAAGGATCGAAAATTACACTGTTCGATGGGTGTACTTGAAGAAGATCGTGCTTCTCGAAGTAATCGGTTGTTCTTTCGTGATTGTATTGATCGCGAGTTGTGGAAGTGCCTCGAGACGGGAAAGACGGTGGTCTTGACGAAAGGCTGCAATTTTGAATTTAGTTAGAAAACAGGATTTTATATTGGCGGGGTTATTTGCAACGTTTGGATTTCACGCGTAATGACTGTACGAGCGTGGCTGTTAAGATGGACGATGCGACCTCAAGGCGACTACGTGCGCACGCGCGGGAGAGAGCTCGAACGCATCAGCAAGATTTCAATTCGGTGGAAAAAGCGAAGCAGATGGCGCACCGGCAATCTCGCGGCCATAAGTTTGATGCGCGCGTGCTAATCCTGTCTCATTTTTCTCGGGCACAAGTGTCTGCGGCCATTTTAAGATTACATGACAGTTAGGATCACGTGCCACGATTCACCGAATATTTTACGTAACTTGAAAGGACGTCTACTGATTTCGAATTTATTTCCAACGAGCTTTCTAATCCAGACCTGAATTCCGCCATAGATCTTCTATTTGCACCGAAATCTTCGTGAACTTAAGCATCCCTGTTCCTCGTAACATGACTAATTTATGACTCCTTTTCGTTGATACTTACGGTAAGAGACAAGTTAAATAATAAATATTCGTAAAACGATATTTGAATTAGAATCTTAAAGAATTTGTTTTGAAAATATGATGATTTCGAAAATTCTAGAGACGATTTTTTTTCAAATTCAAAAGTATTACAAGATTTATTTTAATCATTAATTATTAAATTTATTAATTATTATATACTATAAAAATATATAAAAATTATATAATTTAAAAATCAAACATCGTTTTATATATATCAGATATAAAAAAGAAAGTCTGATTTCTCTGTTTAAAAATACGCAAAAGAAAAATTAAGAAACTCAATCGAAACAAAAAATTAATTACCTATTATCCAACTTCGAAAATAATAACTTTTTTATCCACGTTTATTAGAACTTTCTCTTCATTATACGATATTTTATGTATTTCATTAATTTTTTCCTTTTCGCGAGAAGAAGAAATTTCTTCTTTTCAAAAGAAATTCTCGTGTGAATCGAAACGATAGCCGCGCACACGAAGAGATCGGGTTCCCATTTTCGCAGAGATGGTGGTGTGGATTCAAAGGTGGTCAGTTGCGCATTGTCGGGTATGATTTATGCTGATTAAGACTGTGGTAGCTAGTGCTATCGCCGACTTGTAAGTCATGGCCAGGTAGAGAGAGGGCGACTTGTGAGTTGCAAGGTGGCTGGGTCTACGAGCCGCGGGTACGTGGTGTGACAGTGTCGTGCCTGGTAATTTAGTGCGCACCAAGGTTTCTCCTGTATAACGCATTTATATAGGCTATAGCTCGATCTCTGTCCCGTCCCCTGGGTTTCCCTCGCTCTCGCTCCATCTCCCTTCGTTTCTCTTGCTTCGGAGACGCTACATCGTGAACGCGAGCGCGCGCGCATGGCCATAGGTAGAAGGTTAGTACCTATAGGTATAATATAGGGAGTGAAGCGAAGCCCTATTCAAAGCGGATGATTCAGTGGCCGCTGCTGCGATCGGATAAGATCTCGTAGCACGCCGCCTCGTCCATCTTAACCGCGAGTCTAACCAACCTGTAACTACGTAACCGTCCGACTCTACTGATTCCGTTTTTTCCGTGTCCTCCTCCTCCTCTTTCGTGACATCTCGCGCGAACGAGTTTCACGCTTAACCGCGATTTCTTTCCTTCGAATTTCGTTCGTGTTTATTTACGGTAAGAAGTAAGCGTAGTAGTGTTCTCTGTAACCTCCGTCGCTGTCTCTAGTTACTGAAAATGGGACCTTGAAGCGAGGTTCGAGCGTGTCGAACGAGATAAACGAACGAAACTTGACACCGATGATTATCGATTATTTTCGATACACGCGTATCGATGATTATGCAGAAAGTCACATTTCTCGGTCTATTTTTGGACTCTTTTTCTTCGAGTTTCTTGTATCGGAATTTTTACTGTACGAGACTATAACTCACAATTTGAAACTCTCGTCAAAACATTAATATTATTAGTTGATAAATTATACCCGGCCGCTATAACGTTATTAATCAAGGACAGACGAGGAGATGACGGGTATAGGCTGGAACAAAAAAGAAAGCGGAATTCCATTATTCTAGTAGTTTTTGATTTTCGCGAATAGGATAGGGGGGCGTGATCATTCCGGTCGCGCGAAAATAATAATGAACTCTCATAAATCAAGGAAAGTTTTGAGAGAACTGAATATCTCTCTCTCTCTCTCTCTCTCTCTCTCTCTCTCTCTCTCTCTCTCTCTCTCTCTCTTCTCTTTCTTTCTCTCTCTCTTTCTTTCTCTCTTTCTCTCTATCTCTCTTTCTCTCTCTCTCCCTCTCCCTCCCACCGTCTACGAGCTAGTCCATTCACGATATCCGGACACCGCGTGCCGATATGCCAACCGGCTGCCAAAAATGTTTCTCGTACCGGCAACTTTTCTGGCGCGTTCGAAAATCTAGCGGAATCAGGGATACGCCACGACCGATTAGTCTTCTGTACGTCGTCGTTTCCCGCCCCCTCCCCCTTTCAGCCTCGTTTTTCCCGATTTTCACCCCGCGCCAACCACCCTCGGCGCCAGAACCACACCGGACAGTAGTGGATAGCTGGCAACGGCTTCGAGACAGCCGCAACGATTGCTTTTTTTTTTTTTCGGCGCATAGCTCTGGCCGAGGCTTTTCGAGGATCTGGACCCAGGGTTGAGCATAGCAGTGAGCGTAGAATGGAAGTAGGTAACCTTTGGGATTTCGACTTGATATATCGCGGCAAGACGATCTACGATCCACCCCGAGAGTAGACCGATATAGACGCTGGTTGGAATGTTTTATGCAAATCGAGAATCAGGAAGCAAAAGGAAGTCTTATGAAAATGAAACTTTTAACCTGGCCAGGTGTGTAACCGGTGGAAATAACCGAAATACCACCGGTTTCCTACCGTACTCTCATCCATATTCTCTTTTTCATTCTTTATACCGGTTGATCCGTGCGAGATAGCTTTCAACCGAATCCGAAACGTTTTTGTTTTTTTTTTTTTGGTTTCTATTATGTTAACGAATTAACACTGTTGTGTGTGAGATTTCAAATTGATATTATAACGGTCACATTTTAAAGTTAGAAAAATTCTCGTTACTTCTCTCAAGTTATTTATAAACAAATAATTTTTATTCTGATTTCTATCGATTGATTCCGTCAAAACTCGATGTAATAAGAGCGCACGCATCGTTAAATAGATCGACGACCCTTGGGCTTCTCATAACATGCAATTCCCGGCCCATTCCAAGTGAAACGAATCAAAAGTTACTGTTTAATTTATTCAGATAGCCTCAAGGTTTTTTGATCATCCTTTCAACGACGACCGATTTTTGCATGCATGTATTATGCAGCGTCGTCGATTCCGGAGTGAAGGCTCGCCACGCCATCATTTCGCTCCACCCCTTATTCCCACTATTATCCGAAATGCATAAGATCGGTACGAATTTGCGGCTCGCGGGCCCCCAAATATCCCCTTCGACCAAGTTAACGGGGTGGACCGTAATTGAACGGCTCGACATCGCGGAGACCGATTTTTTGGAAGGGATAAAAGATCGTGCGCGCAATTTCTCTGCATTCTCTCTCTCTCCGGTAATCATAGTTTCTTGCCGTTAAGCGTGATGGCGTCTTGGTCGTTGAAACCGGCTCTCCCCACGCGCATGCGCTCGACACGGTACACTTGCTGGTGGGGGGGAGAGAGAGACTCCTTCGGGGCCCTCGAACTTCGAGTAGCCGAAGAAACACGGTTCCTGTGCTCTCTCCCTCCCTTAGTTCATTCCGTGTACAGCCAGTTTCGTAATCTGTATTCTCTTGCAAATTATCGGATAGATCGATTTCTGGTTCTACGCTACCGCTCTTTTGCAGCCTTTTTCTTTTTATCGGATTGCACTTTGCGGTCAATATTATACCGAGATGAATGAAACCGTCACGTTGTTTTGAAGGTATAATATATGAACTTGATATCAGTTTTTCAATGTTTTTTTTTAGGTTATGTTGTTGATGTCTAGATCAGACAAGTTTTTCAATTATCAATTAAATAATCATTACATTACAATAAAGTATATAATATATATATAATTTTCTTATATATTGTTATTTTTTAATTCATAGAGATTAATTAATGACAAAAGTTTCCGGGATCTGGATTCTGTCCAATCTGTTAAATTTGACGATCCTTTTCTCGGAGGAATTTAATGAAGTCTATCTTTGTCTGATTAAGTCCACTACCGATTGTGTTGTAAACATAAAAACTTGGTATGCAACGATGTCGTGCGACAATGTAATCAACGAGAGTAGAAGTAGATTTGCATGTCACGATTGACTATTGTCGAGGCCTGTCTAAACGAATAGTCATCTACTATATCTTGCAAATTATCGAATTATCTAGCCCAGGTACTTGTTAACTGCTACAAGTTAAGTCATTACTGCGGAATGCAGTCGCGCGGGAGCATGCATTATACATTAATCCAATCCTGTTAGAAGTCTACGATGCGCTATTAGCCATTTTGTGTCTACCGATCATCTATCGATACGGTTGCAACTCTAACTTTTTAACGCTAGAAGTACCAAATGAGTCAAATTAATTAATTACAAATTTATTATTTTCTTAAATATCAAAAAGGTGTGTTTATTCTTAGTAAAATTAATATTGGTTCTTATTTAAACGAAAATATAATTATTCTTTTATATTTATTTTAATTCTTTTATATATTTTCGAGAATCTTTGCATTTCGTATAATTCAAAAGAAGTTAGAATGTGCTGGAACGTGCATCACGATTTTTTTTGTCTGTCGCATCGGATAATATGTTAAGATTTAGGCGACAGAATTTATTACGATTAGAAGAGAATAAAAAAATTTACCTGAAATAAAAGGAAAAATTAAATTATTTTTAAACTATTCAACTTGTAAATCGCGATCTCCAAAAAAGGTAGTCAATTATATTTTTTTCTACCTTTCCTGTTACCTTTAACCTACCTTTACCTACCCTCCAATTAAAATTGCATCTTTGTCAATAATTTTACTTAATTCTAAGAAAATGATAAGAGGAGGAATTGTAATTTATTTGATCATTACAAAAGAGTAGATCAAAAAGAAAAAACAAACACTTCTTAGAAAATAATGTCGTTTATCTCTTTGTCCATTCGTCATCTTGATTTCCTCCGTGACGATCGAACAAACAAATTCTTTCCAAGAGGATGGGGGAGGGATATAAAAATCTCGCGTCACATTTTTCCTATTCTCATTCAAACGAAGCGACTAACGATTCGGAGAGGATGCACGAAAACGCGGAGAAAAACGTTCTCGCGGCCAAGTCGAATCCGTTCTTTGTGAGGCCAGAAAGTGTGCGCGTGCACTCTCTCTCCCTCTCCGCCCCTCTCTCTTTCTCTTTCTCCGCTCGTCCGCAGTCTCTGCTCGAGGTCTCTCTGCCTATAGAGTTGGAAATAAGGCGGCAATAAAGCATATGTAAAATATATTCTGGAATTCCTTTTAGGACGCAGATATATGGGTGGTTGGTGGGTCGGTTGCCCGCTGGTAACCGCGTCCCCCTTGCACGTCCAATGGTGGATATACACGCGTGCTGGGGTCCTTCGTATGCGTGTACCAACCGCGTGAGTTTATAGATGCGAGCCGATGTAAGTAAGACAGACGATCCGTTTCGTTAGAGGGTGTCGCGGGGTTACCCACCTGTATCAAACTCCGCCACCTACCTCACCCTCCGGGGCCCGTCCTTTTTCGTCTTTCCGTTTCGTCTCCTCGCTTCTTTTGAGCTTCTTTCTTGTTTTTCGGCCGGCCATTTATACCTCGGCCCATTTGCATCGACCACCATCGGCTTGTATACGCCTTGTATACGCTGACGTTTCGTATGAATTGGATAAACGATAAACGTGGGGAGCATTGGCTGAAGCAACCCTTTAGGAAGGGTATATTTCTTGTTGCCGCTTCGGTCGCGACGATTGTACGTTTTTCTCCCTTCAGGAATACGATTGGACGTGTAGGGTTGGCAAGTGATTGGAAATTGTTTTTAATAACGCGAACAGATGAGAAAAATCATTTCGTATCACAATCCAATCATTTCGGTGACGTGGAAGAAATCAATGGAAGAAAACCGTAAATTCTTTTTCGCGATGAAAAAGAGACACCTATGAAGGAGGCCAAAAGTGAATCAGAAGGAAGGTATAGGTGGAAATGTTGGGACGGAAGAGAACAACAAGAAGGAAGAAGGAGACGACCCATGGTGGCGTCGACTGCTCGAGGGGAAGAGAGATGAGGGGAGAAAGAAAGAGAGAAAGATATATGGAGCCGCGAGGTGTCGCCTTACAACCGGCTCGGTTCGCTTACCTACGAAGCCTCTTTTGCATGCCATCTCCTCCACCATCTTGCCTCGCGTTGCTCCTTTTGCGCTCCGTTCCTTGGAACGTCCTCCTCTTCTTTCTCTTTAGCTCCTCCGTTCGCGCTGGTCCGCCTTGCTCGCTTGGCCGCGATGCACCGTTGCATTCGGTCTTTGCATAATTATTACAGTTACCACGAGTAGCAGCTGGCTTGTCGTTGTAGAAGAGAGCCACCTTGTCTCTCCGTTCGCCACTGCCACTAACCCGGTAAACGTTGTCCTCTCGCGCCAGGCCCTACTCAAGCGAGACGCCATGTCCGCCATAGTAGAACGAGGAACGCCACTTCTCGATTCGCGTGTACACGTTAATTAAATTTTATCCAGCTTCGCACGCGATTCCTTGGTCGCCGTTTCTTCCTTTTCTCAATCGAAGGCTGGCCAATAGTTTTTAATATCGGGGATAGTTTGACGTGTGCTCCTCGTATGGAACAAGTGGCCGTTCGAGTCGAGTTTATTCAGCTTCTCTCGAAAGCCATTTTGAAAGGGTGTGGCGTTTCATGTAGCGTTTTTCGGTGAAGTTATGGAAGCGAAGCAGGCTCTTTTATTAGATTCTACTTGAACAAGTTCTCGGATCCTCGGGAGTTAACAGCTGCTAGAAACGAAATTCGATCCTCGTCGTATCTTTATTCTTTTTTAACGACGGTCGTTAAAAAAGGACGAAGCTAGAAGAGAGCTAGCGAGAGACGAAGAAGGATTGAAAACACAAACGCTTGAAAAAGTTTATGATGATTGGTTTCGTTGTCAAATTATTCGCTTCGCTGGCTTCAAAAGAGATTAATCCCCTCTCCCAGTGTTGTGAAAAGTATATCCACAACAAGAGGTCGAACATATGACGAATAAATTCAACGATTGGTGGATGGCTTCGTCTTATTTACCAACGGTATATTTCCACTAGTTTCCCGTTGAAACGCGGGTTCAAGACGCAGTAAGTTCGCTCGTTTCTTTCTCGCGTGTCTCGACCTCTGGAAAGTATCGTTCAACGCGACGCAGAAAATAATGCTGTACATTTAAATGAGCCGCCCCTCTCCCTTACCATATGGGAATACCATAGCGCGGAATAGTTAGTCTTGACTACTGATTGATGAACGAGGACGTGAGTTATGGACGACCTTCGCGCGATTTCGTCAACGTTCCAGCCGATGTATCCGTACGGACTACTAATTCACAGCCTGTGGCTAATCGTTCTTGCAACATTCCAATATTCTCCGGCTCGGGTATGGTAACCCGTAAGTTGGAACAAAGGCAAAAAAAGAAGAAAAAGGGAGGGGGCTCCACATTCTCGAACCAGAGGGAGACCTCGCATTACGAAGGGAAGTGTATCGCTACAAATTATAAAGGACGGACACAATTACCGCGGCAACGTAATTTTCAACGGGTTCCAACAAAATACGTACGTTCACGTAAAACTTCGCCTCGTGGCCGCTCTCGTTTCCCGTCGAACGATCTCGAATGCGATGTTACACGCGTTCACGCCCATCGTTTTGAGCGAATTATTACATCGATCCCAGACCAGATAGCGCAGTTACACAGAGATGGCCGAGACATGGCCAGGTAATCACAGGGACAAGCAAATACGGCATTAACCTTTAGAAGAGAGCCACTATAGTTCGAGCCTTGACGAGAACTTGTAAGAAATAGCTCTTATCCATATACATATATTTATGGTACATAATAATATTCAGTATATACATACATATATATATATATATATATACATACATATACATGATATTTTTACGTATCAATTTTTGTGTTTGTTTTGGCTAAGATATCACCGTAAAAATTTATGCATTTATGGAAAATACAAATGCAAAAAAATATTCGAAATAGATCTTTGTTTTATTTCTATAATTATATTCAAGCAACGAACCTTTTTTATCCTGTTAACGTCTTATAATATTTCATTTGCGGGTCTGTTGAAGGTTAAGGACGATCGAATCGCACGGCCAGGATAAACGTGTGTCCCTTTATCCCTTCAGGTTTCAGTGTCGGATGGCGGTGTTTCGCGCGTGGGAGCAAAGTCGCCACCTTGCCCGCGGCGCGGCACCACGCTTATTCAAAAGTGGCTGCACGTAAAGCCGATATCTTATTCTCGAATGCTCCATTCGTTCTTCTTATGGTATATCCTGCTGGCTGCCGGCGACATTCTTGTCCGCGTCGCGTAACTTCTACCCTGCCACCCCTTCCCTCGCTTCTTCCCTCCCCCCTCCTCCCCTTTTGCCTATCCTGCTGTTGCTGCTGCTGTTGCACCGTTTCGCCTGATCGCGATTGCGCCGCGGTAACGACAAGTTTACCTCGATAGGCTGAACGTACGCCGAGAAACGCGTGGAATAACGACTCCCCCTCCCCCCTCTTTTCAGCCGTGAGAGAATCTCGCTGCGTGTGCCCCCCCCGGTCCTCGACATCCGACATCATGAGTCTCTCGATCGCTTCCTAGTTCAATTCCTGGATAGATCTTTTGATGAATCGATGATATTTTACATTTAAAAAATATTTTTAGAAATTATCTTATATCTTATCTTAAATTTTCTTATCTTAAATTATCTTATCTTAAATTATAATGGTATCATTTCGCATGTAAATTCAAGACGAGCATCCTAGACGGAAAAATATAAAAATTTTTCAAGAAATCTTCGATGATTACGTTCTGTATACTACTTCTAGTTTATATTCAAGGATTTACGAGCTCTAAGTAGAAGCTTCCGAAAATTACTCGATTTCTCCTGCACTCTTTCTCTCGAAACGGGGAGACAACAAGCTCCACGTGTCCCCTCCGCGTTCGTTAGCCCTGCTTCTACATAACTTATTAATTACGGTTGACTAATGCTCTCCAGCTGTGGCACAGCCTTACGCTTCGCGCCACCAACCTTACTTACCTCTTCCCTTCTTTCCTCCCAACTTTCTCTCCGGCATTTTCTCCACCGGAACAGCCCTTAACGGAGGGGCACGAGAGAGCGGGACGAGAATAGTAATGGGCGAGGGAGGGAGGGGAGCGAGGAAGAATGAAGGTCGGATGACGAGAGAGAGAGAGAGAGAGAAGGGGATTGGAGTGGAAAAGAGACGCGCAGAAGAAGAAGAAGAAAGGTGGGACAGTGGAAGAGAGTACAGGGACGCTTAGGCAGTAACTCACGCCCCCGAGAGGATTACCTCTACCTTGGCAAGCCTCTGGAGGGAGGGTGTACCCCAACGGTTGAGCTACGATCTTGCTGCGTAGCTACGCGTTCCTCATACCGAGCGTCCCCGGGACTCTCGTGCCTCGCAAACGGAGAGTCTCCGCCGCGGCCGTGAACGCTCGCGTTTCGGGAGGGACGTATACCGGAAGCTTAGGGAACTTACGACACAGCCGCGGGCTTCGAACTAGCACTCGAGACGGTCCGCGCTCGTCGGGGCTGACCTTCCTCGTTGGCATCGTGTTTCCAACGACCGGACGGTGGAAGGCCTTCTAATTACGTTTACGATTTACACGGTCAACTTGCCCTTCATTTGGCCGGCAAGAATTCCTCGCGTCGCCTGTGTTTCTTCTTCTTAACCCTTTGCACTCGTATATATATTCGATAAGGATACCAATCAACTCGGAATTTTTTTTCATAACCAATCAAAAGGAAAATATTTTTATGCGAACATAACATAAATTAAAATTTCCGGTTTAGTAGAAAAAATTAGCAAGTAAACATATTTAATCTGCATCTCACACTCTTTTGAAATATGAAAATCTATATAATATGTTAGAGACATTTCATATTTCTTGAAAACATGATTTTAATTAATTGTAAATAAATTTAATTAAATGAATATTATGTAATATTATCTGGCTATAATTTGATCCCAAATAATGTAAGATGTCGCCTATATGGCGACAGACGAGTGCAACGGTAAAATATATAATGTCGCCTATATGGCGACATACGAGTGCAAAGGGTTAAATTAAGTGTTCGCTTCGACTGATTATTTAGATTATTTTTTTTTTTTTTTTTGTAGCTTGGAATTGAAATTATTTTGAATCGTAGTATTCGTGAATACTTAGTTGTTGTCAGGTGTCTGTAGGCGATTTTTAAAATTTGATCTCTTTCGCTTAGAAAAGAATTTAATTTGTTTTAATTAAGTTTTAATGTGTAGATTGAAGATTTTAATTATTCTAAAAAAAAGTTTTTGGAATTAGTTTGAAGTAGTTATAATATGGATTGTTTCGGGTATTTTTAAAAATCTGAGTAAATATGGAAGACCCTTAAGGATATTATAGGATTGAAAAATAGATTTTTGCAAAATAGATAATTGCAAAGAAATATTTTTAACTACAAGTACAAACTGATATCGCTTGATCAAGAAATAAACATTTCTTAATAATAGTAGTTATATAAAGGAATAGTGCCTGAAATTAATGGTTTGGGGTTCAACAAAATGTGCAACATATGAAAGGTTCCTGAACCTATTAACTTTAATACCAGAACTATCAACCTATAACGTATATACCTCAACATACTGATATACCATTATAATTATAAAGATAATTACAATTATAACGATAAAGGATTAATTTTATCAAAAATGCCTCTCTATATCTTTAATAATTTCAAAAAAAAAAACATCAATTAAATAATTCTAAAAATGTGAATAGATCAAAACTCGTTACAATTGATATTGCTTCATTGTGATTTACGTTTAGACAAAATTGGTCGTGTTTAAATTAATCTCGAATCCTAGTAACAAGAAACACCAGAGGGCTTTTTCGATTCGTTGCGGCCATCAGTAACTAACCTCGAAGGTTGCTGCTGCAACCCTCGCCTCAAGGGGTTGGGTCCACGAGAGAAGAATCTCTCGGGGTGTTTCGCGGGAATCCTTCATGCTCTCAGGCCAATTCACTTACTTTGATTTGATTGACCCCCGTGTATGATCCGTGCACGGTCCAAGGGATCGAGGGAACGAAGGGTGGTGGCGGATGCCGTCGTCTCGTGTTTTGCGAACCGTGGATTGTATCCCTGGCAGCAATCAACGTATTGGTTGTTCTTATTGGAGTTGGCACGGGCGAGGTCTCTTCCTTGTTTATGCTCGGCCACGTCGAAAGTTTCCAATAAGGGATGGAAGGCCCTTACCCCATGGCCGCCGTTCTAAACGAGCCGAGAGAATTGGAATTTGCTTGCGAAATTTTCTTCGTGTTCAGTGAATGATTCGCCTCTGTTTTCCATTTTTTTTAAAGAAGTTATAATAAAGAAATAATAAAAAATAATATAATAAAAAATAAAGAAGTTAGTATGGTACAGATATATGGCCGTTAATTAATCTTGTTATATTTAATTGGTCGGGTTTCTAATAATAATTTTGTCATTCTTTATTCTGTATACACAAAAATGTGTTATTAAATGTCGATGTACAATTTTCTATTTTTAATGAAATTTTCTGAATATTTAAAATATTATTCAACGCTCAAAGTTTTAATTAAACAAAATATTTACAATTTAATATTCTATTAATCTATTGCAAAAAAGATTATATTCGAAATTATATTAAACGACGAAATTTTGCAAATTTTGATTTTTCCTGCTCGAAAAAAAGATTTCCCTTTATTATATTTCACAAATATATTTTCATTAAAATCAAAATTTTTCCCTATAAAATAACGTTCAAATAAAACATATAAAAAATAATCCCAATTATTTTTTATATAAAATTAAATATTAACTTGTACAATAAATCGACCACCCTATCTGCAATACCCCGACCTCTCCTAAAACGCCCGCGGGTGGCTATTTATAACGATATATAGGAGAACATTCTTCTTCTTTTTTTTTTCTTTTTTCGAAAAAAAAGATTGAATTACGACGGAAATATTTTCACTCGGCCTAAACGCGCTACTCTTCTTCGGGAACAAGTTGGGCGATCACCCCTCTGTCCCCTCTGTTCGAGCATCCAGAGATGTTCCTTCTCGTTTCTCCAGGATGAAACACGTTTCACGGTCTCAGCATAAAATTTATCCACCCCCTTGGTTAAACAGCCACGCACGCCTCCTCTTACTTTTCCGGGGAGCGAGGCGGCCTTGGAATTTTTCCCTTCAACTTCGTTTCACCCCCCACGATATCCCACGGGGCGTGCGTAAGCTCGAGGGTGAGGAGGAACTACGATGGCTGACCGGGGTTCGAGGGAAGAGACGAATGATAGCTAGCTAGGATCACGAGAGACCAAGAATCACACAAGAACGTTTTGAAGATTTATCTTCATTCCTTTCTTATTATCTTTATTCCCGCTTGGAATGAAAATAACCAATCGCGAAATCGTTTCGTCAAACGGAAAATTATTTAATTTAATTTTCATATATTTCCGTGATATTTTTGTCGATTGGTCTCTATAAATTTAAATCTAATTATAATAATTATTTATAGCATCACGTATGATATTTTAGCTCACCAATAAAGAAAGATAGAGAATAATCTTTTTTTTAACAAGATTTAAAAAAAAAAAAGATTTCGTGCGTTGAGGGATTAATTCCGTTTCACGATACGTAGAAGAAAATGGGATCGAATCCAGAAATATAGTAGGGAGAGTCTGGATGGGAAAGGCGGTCGATGGAAAATTAAAGAAACCTTTTGCGAAGGAAGGGAGGCTGGGAACGGAGGAGGCGGCGGTGCTTGTCACATTTTCTACTTTGCGGAGACGTACGAGGCCGGCTTAATTGGCTGAAGCCCTGGTTTTATTTATAAGTTCGAGCGGAGTCTATCGAACCCCTCCCGCCAACTGTGTTGTGAGGAATACCGGGCCAAGGGAACGATATAACTCCGACGAAACGGAAAGGTAGGGATATTATCTCTCTCTCTCTCTCTCTCTTCCTCTCCCGCTCTGGGGGTTGGAAAGGAGACACTGGAGGAGAACGCGTGACAAATAACCCTTATAAACGATTCCCTATAACTCTGCGGCCCTCCGCGAGCCCTGCTTGACAAGCTGAAATGAAAATCATGGGGATGTTGCGCCGCCACTGGGAGACCTATCGTGGTGGGAGAAAAGCGCGAGAACTGGAGAATGGGGGAGGAGGAGGAGGGCGGAGGGAAGTGGACACTTGATTACATTGCGATAATATACATGATGCCGATATGAACTCTGCCGCGGCCTGTTGTTGCTCGTCTGCGCGCGATATTGTATAATGGCCAACTGGAAATGGTCCAGTGGCGTGGTGGCGGCTGTTCGACGTGGCTGTTCGCGCGCGCACACCCCGTCGATAATAGATCGGCACGGATACGATTGTAAATATGACGCGTTTATTGCTCTCCCCGTTTCGAATCGAAATGTTGTTCCGCGAAAGTGTGTGCACAACTGGCCCCGATACCCATCGAAGGATGGAAAACGTTTCGCGCGCAAATCTGATTCGAATTCCGTTCGGATACGAAATTCGTTCCGTCCGGATAGGAAATCGGCGATAAACTTCCTTCCGGTTAGCTGGATAAAAATTACGAAATTTTAAAATTACGAATTAAAGAGAGTTATGTAGGATGAAAATTATTGTTTGTTATTTGTCGTTCAAAATATTTAAGATGTTTAGATTAAACTTCTTTTTACAATGATACGTATAATTTTTTATTTATTTTTCAGTCTTTTGATATTTGACGGATAGAATTCGAAAAAGTAAAAAGATCGTTGCGTGGAAAAATTTGGAATGTTTAAAATTATAGTATTTTGACGCCATATTGATTTCATAGTCACGTGATTAGTTGACGAATCATGGCGGATTATAGATAACGCAAGTAAGTGGAAAATTGAGTTAATTGCTAATTAAATTTATATTAGCTGACATTTCTTTCGTGGAATTTCTTTGTAAATAAATCGACGTTATTATTTTCGTCACAATTATTTCACTTATCTTCTCGGGATTATAAGCATGGAATATATACTCCCGTTATTAATTATTCATAACAATTAAATCCTTCGAGTGAAATTAATTTCTCGGTTTATCGCGCAATAACCGATAAAATAATAAAATGGCGAATGGCGTTTAACCAAAATTAATTGTTTCGGGTGAACGAGTCGACCGACTAGGAAAACATTTGGGATAGGAAAAGGGTGTCGTCGAGCGGTGAAAATCGTATACAGGGGACGTCGTTTATGTACTTCGATATAAAGCGTATGCGAGCAAAAGACTGCTTGCTTACGGGCAGAGGGTTGCTTTGGTCTCGGCTGTTGGCAGAGGTGAAACGGGAGGGTTTTTACGAGGCAGTAACGGCCGATAAGGTGAGCTTGAGCCCCCACAGACGGGTTTATTCCGGTACTGCACCCAAGTGGCTGTTCGACAGTGTACCTATACTGTCCTACGTTCTCTTACTTTCTCCTGGTGGCTTGCTGTGACTTTGCCATGCTCTATCTGAAACCGTTTACGCGCCCCTTTTCTCCTTTCTTTTTTTCTTTTTTCTCTCTTTTTTTTTTTTGTCTTCAACTCATTCTTTCTAAAGTCTCGCTTAGAAGTTATCCCGGCCTCTTGGCGTTATCGACAATGTTACCGGGATTTCCGAGCTGGCTTCTTCGAACCCGTTCACGTCTTACACATCCCGAATACCGGTATTTGTAGCTAGGCGATTCAAAGAAGAAAGACTGGATTAAAAGATCTCGTGGTCCGTTTGAAATTGTAATGCGATATAATAAACTTTCTAAAAGTAGAATTTCTACTTGGTAGATTCGACGATGAGTTAGTTTACTTGTGGAAATGCTTTAACGTTTTAAACGAGGTATGAATAGTCGAAGATCGATATTATTATTTTTAATATCTTTTTATAAGGATATATATGATTGCTGGACATTCTACTGCCAACGTTCGTTTCTTATCGCTCGCTCAATTTCCTATAAAGAAAGGTGTGCGTTAGAACGCTGTGCGATTTGGCAGTTAATATTTTTAATATATACAATGCACGCGATCATAATATATTTTGCTACAATATTTTGCTATAAAAACTTCAATACTTTTTGCGAATTTATAATAATATCGCGTTATTCGTGTGTATGTAACTTTACCTGATCTAATCTAAATGGTCTCTGTGATAAAAGTTGGACGACTGAAAATTGAGAGATATTTATAAAATAGTAGAATTAAAAAATAATAAGGCATATCATTCGCGATGATATCAAAGGGGGGATTTCTTCGATAAATACTTAGATTTTTAATTAGACATTGAAGATCGTTTCTCTCAATTATTCAACTTTTACTATACAAAGGATACCAATAACGTTCGCACCTTCTGAGTTAAACACTTCGAAAGAGGTATAGACAAAAATAGTATGTATATATATATATATATATATATATATATATATATATATACATACGCGTTTGGTCGCGTGTGTAAATGTATTATTTCGATAGGACACACGGTTTCCCCTCGGGAACCCTGAAAACGAGGTCCACGAAAAGACACGCGATCTCTTCCCTCTGTGGAGCTCGTTTGAACGTTTGGCCTGTGGTTTTGTTGGTTGCAGGAGCGAACGGAATGCGCAGGCGCGGCCGCCAGACCTACACGCGCTACCAGACGCTCGAACTGGAGAAGGAATTCCACACGAACCACTACCTCACCAGGCGGAGGCGGATCGAGATGGCACACTCGCTCTGCCTGACGGAACGGCAGATCAAGATCTGGTTCCAGAATCGGCGGATGAAGCTGAAGAAGGAGATACAGGCGATCAAGGAGCTGAACGAACAGGAGAAACAGGCGCAGGCGCAGAAGGCAGCGGCAGCAGCGGCCGCGGCTGCGCATCAGCAGCAAGCGGCCGGTGGGGGACCGGAGGGGGCCAACTAGGGGTACGCCCTGCACCGGAGCCCCCCTGACCACCCCACCACCAATCCACACCACCCTCTGCTAGCACCGCAATGTACACAGCTATATTAAAGGTGAGTGACTTCTTCGATACCACCAACCATTTTTATTATTTTTTCCTTTTGCCTCCTTTTACCCTTCCACTTTTTATCTTTTTTTCTTCCTTCTTTTTTCTCTTCCCTCCTTTTTCCTCTTTCTTCTTGCTTCTCGCTTGTTCGCATTCACGCTTCAAGCCTTTCTCTCCTTCTCTTACTTTCCCTCCTCCTTGCTCGCTTAACCTGTTAAACGCCAATTTCTAGCTCGATCGAAAACACCTTCTGTGCGCGGGGATCGGCCTCGAGATATTTTATGCTTTCGGAAATTGTTTCAGATTAATCGTTCGAAATAGATCGAACTCGCAATTATGTTAAATGAATTAATATAGATATACTAGTCGAAAATAATGTTAAGAGATATTATTTTTTTTTTTTTCATTAATTTTAAAAATGAGAAAATTATATTTTATATCAAAATTAAATAGCTTACGAAATTTTTTTTACATATTACTTTTCTTACAGCGATATAAAAGTATAAATTATCCCGAAAAATACACAATTACATCACGATTTTAAGATCTTTTAATCATCCGTCTTGACATAGAATCAAATAGACTTCTTACAACAAATTCCTATTAAAAACGCATCGAGAATTTTCTTTCTTATTCTTCGTCAAACAAATTGCCTGCAATCATAGAAAGCTTACGTTTCTCATGGCTTGATAAATCTTCCAACGAGCTAACCCTTCCGGATTCACGAGGGGTGAGAGTCGCTACCCGTTGGTAAATGGATTCCTCGACGAAGTTGAGCAATTCCGTTCCGCGAGGTCTTGAGCATTAAGCCCGATACATCATCGGCGAAAATTACCGGATCCCGAAGAAAACGTCGGCTAGAGTTTGTTGCAAATGGTGGGGAGGGTCGGCTTTTAGCCGACTCCCCGGCCTTTAAAATTAAGTTTAGCCGGTACACTTAATGAGGATAAACCACCTGCGAGCGTGCCTCCATAATTTTCTAAGTTATTCTGTTTGCGTGCATTTAACTCTCTCGCGAGCCTTCTGCATCTCGAGGGTGGTGGTTGTTGTTGCCGAGGCAACTGGTCCAAGCTTGAAATGTGGCTCCATCGTGATTTCAATATTTTTCTATATTACATAGGATATACAGACCGTTAATGAAGCGACTGCAATTTGCAAGATCCTTCTCAGTTTCTCACCATTATCGAAAAAAAATTCGAAGCGTAGCGAGGGGAATATTCGAAGGGAAAAAGTGAAATCGTTTCCAAAAAAGAAAAGAGGAAAAAGAAAGTAGAAAGTTTTTGGCCAGGTAGAAGGAGGAAAAGAAAAAAACAATTTCGCCAAAAGAAATGGCAATTTCTATCGTTGCACGTTATCTGGCTCGAGAATCCTCCTTGGTATAATTTGTACTTCGGTCCACGGGGCGGCCATTCGTTCCCAGAAAACGAACGACCCTTCGAATTGCCAAGGCAATATCGGGATAAAAAAAAAAAAGAAAAAAAAAAAAAAAAAAAGAAAAAGAAGAAGGTCCAGCTTTTTCTGCGCTTTCACGAAAGTCTCTCCCGACTTGCTACGCTGACTCTACCCGGCTTTTATGACTCTTTCCATGTTTGGCTGGGAAAAAAAAAAGGATTCCCGGGAAATGTGCTCGCCCGTTGAATGCTTTGTGCCGGCCATGCCGACATGCCGCTTTCGTTTTGACTCGTTATTACATTCGTCCCCTCTATCCCTTCTCCTCTTCTCTTTCGTGTTCACCACGCTGGATTTTCTTTGTCCTTGTAACCAGGAAATTAATTATTTTCGAGTCAACTTCTCGTAATTTGATCGTTACTCTACTTGGAATAGTTGGAATAGTTCCTCGTCGAGATTTTTACCTTAAAAATGATAAATAGAAGGATAATTTGATTATTATCTTTTGATATTCTACGGTGTATTTAAAGATTTAGAAGATTTTTCAAAAATCTTTGTGTATATCTTTATTTTTTCAAAATCTCAATAATGATTTTAATTAAATTTTTTAATTTTAATCAAACACAAAACTTTACAAATATTTAACAATGGAATTTAATCAGACATTAATAACGAATAAATTTTCTTGGAATTTTATTTAAAGATCTCATTATCAGGGGACTGTGGAAGGAAGAGAAATTCGCGCGATAATTCTTACCCGATTGCAAATCATATTCCCCTCCTCCTGGTTTTCCAGATAAACGGAAAACTTTATAAAGTTCCCTTTTGTCGGCATCCTGCCGCCAGAGGAATTCACCAATTAACTCCACGAACCGCGTTGGTAATTGTAGGCTGTAGCCCGAGAGCGTGCCGATTCCACGATACCGATCCATTTCTGTGCGCGATGTTTAATCGATGGACTCGTTGCTCGTCCGACTTGTCGTTACTTCTCCCTTTGTCGTACCCCCCCCTCGTGAAATCCGAATTTCGCTTCTCTAGAAATCACGCCGTTGTTACCCGATCTTAAAATAGGATTTTAGCCTTGTAAATAGCCAGAGGCATAGTGCATGCATCATACATGCATTGCTAGTACATATCGCGCATCAAAGTCTCCACGGAACGAGCCAACGTTCGGAAAATTGATACGCTACAAACGTATAAGATATATAATATTTCTTGTTCATGTCTTCTTAACTCTCCAGTTACGATAAAAAATTATCGAGAATTCGATCATGAATTGCGTTACTTTCATAGACGATTTGAATTTTAACGAGAATTAATAAGAAATCGATAAATTTCTTGAAACGAATTTTTATTCTTATCGAGAAAAATTTTAAACATTTCGCTGAATGATTTCGATACTTTAGAATTTGTTCAGATTTTTTTGAAAAGATCAATAAAGAAATTGATTTACCTATAGCATTGAAGAAAAAATTCACAAAGATTTAATTATAAATATATATAATATATAAATATATTAAAATCAGAAATGAACAATTTATCTTTGAAATTTCTCTTATCCCACCGATTATTATCCGATTTCTTTCTTTATTGCTCGCATTCTTCATCGGTGTAACCGCGTGCCGGTTTTTACGACGCAAAGTAGATCGTTAGGTTCGGTGCATGGAATATTGCCAGGAACTATAATCGCGTTATGCTGGAACAGTAGCGCAATTGCGGCGGGTGGAAGTAACGTCATCGTATCGGGACGCGGAATCGATTAGCGGGACGATAAATTACGATTTGAATTATATTACCATATTAATTACATATTTACGACGTTATTTATTAGGATCGCTCAGTGCGCGCGCGCGCGCGCGCGTCTCTGTTGCATTGTTTCGCGCCCTCATTAAATCGCGCATTGATAGCGGAGGGGCCGCATTAAATTCGCGACTATGCCACGCTTCGATAATATAACGAGATATACATATTTCAGGGCCGTTTTTTCCATGCTTGTCGTTGAATTTGCGTGAAATTTACATTTCATTGTCGGCACCGCTCGACCGTCCGTTTTTGTCCGCTCCGCCACCGCGAGGAAGAAATAGGGGCTGAGTCCAATTAAGAAAACCCACTACGCGGCCGCGCTATCGTACTTTCGTAGTCACGGCTTAAGAATTTGATGGACCTCTCTTGAGGCATGCTTCCATACGTCACCCTTTTTTCGTCGCCTAAATAAAGAACGAGACAACGACAGCCGATTTCTGTCTCTTTCTCGCCCGGCCGCGGGCCGAGTCGATGCCATGACGCAGATATACGCGAAGATAAATTTTGACAGTGAACAAGAAAAGGCAATTTAGAGGAATTCCGGCGATCTACTTTTATAGGAAAGTTTGCCCGGTATGGGCGATAAATCGCGCCAACGGGCCCGAGTTTAAAAGCTAGAAATATTTAAAGGTACATATCTCGATTCCAAAATCATGTTTCCGAACGGGGATTACAGATCTATGGACTTCTTAGCCCGAGAATCGAGTTCCTTCACTGTTTTTTTCGCGTGAATATTATTGTTGATCTTGTCTGTATTTATTGAATTATACATAACAATTTTGAGCTTGTAGATATTTATCAAATGTGAATTTTAGAGTTGTATCATAGGAAATTTGACGAGACGATATTTTAACGATCGTAATAATTATAGATATAAGTAGTATAAACGGTTTTATTCGAACTAATGTTATTTTGTCTATGGCATTGCGATGCCATCTAGTGGCTTTAACGACATCGAGGTTAATTATGGCTGCCTCACTCTTGCTTCCGAGGGCGTGGTTAAGGCGGGGACGAACGGCGACGAATATTTCGTCGCATTGGCTCGTCACTCTGTATCGGTCATTTACTCGTTCATCGATATAAATTTTTATTTTGAGAGAAAAAAATTTTTTTCTTGATTATTTTACGACAATCTGAGTGTGAAAAAGTATGCCAATACTTTGAAGTAAAAGGAAATGAGAAAATCTTTGAGGTGGAAAATTTCTGTGATGCTATATTTTATTAATTGGTCGTTTCCGTCGTAGATGGCAGCACGGGTCGACACATTCTCGGTTGATAAAGCAACCATTCTGTTTTACCGACGCCTCAATCGGTACACTTAATTTAGAAGTCGCTCCTACTTACCCAGCTTAACGCTATTCTACGGTAGTCCAATGATTGCCGGTAATGCATTTTATGGGTGTTTTTATCGACATGGTCGTACAGTAACTTACGTTGATGATTCTGGTTCTCAACGTAGGGCTCCGCCGTTCGTGCAAAGTTGGCTCTGTGTATGAGACTCGTGCATGTGCATCGTTGTATATGTATGCAGTTGCGCTGACTCGACTGAAATTACTTGCATTTTCCCGACGAACGCATTCTCACAGCTATTCGTCAATAATCCAATAAAGCCGCGCTACTAGCGGCCTCATGAAGACGGAATAAAGTACCGACAGCGTGTGATTTTATTGCGCAGTAAAGCGTGATTCCGACAGATTGATGCACGATTTTTCTTTCTCTCTTTATCCCATCTTCTTTCTCTTTCTCGTTCGTTCTTTTACGCGCATATATTCAACTGCTTGCTCGTCAAACGGTAGGTCGGGGGATCTTTATTGGCTGTAAAGGAAGACATTTTACGATCCATAAAAGCGTTTATAGCGCTCGAGCAGTCTTACCTCGGTTCTTACACCCCGGTTATATCCATTACCCCTTCCGCGGCCTTTCCAAGGGCGGCCACTGGCACGCGCTCTCTCCGCTTTGAGATTTACAGGTTACGCTCCCGGTAACACCTCGTAAACTTGGCTTAACGACTTTAACCGGGCCTAACTGCTTCCTTCCTGCAATCAGACCCTGACCTACCTCCCGCGTAGACATCCTAGAAAAATTTCAGCGTGACCATTGCCCATGAAACCACTATCCCTTTATTTCCCATTCAATTTTTATGACATCTCTATACTTTTCTTTCACGATTTAATAATTGATTCAATTTTTTCTACATTTTTATAAATATTTATCTAATCGAATATTCAATATTTATTTTTTTCGATATAAAGAAAATGATGCATTCTCGTAATTCTCATAATATTATGCTATCGGTTCCGTCCATTAATAAGTCAATACCTTTCAATTGACAATTAACTCATTAATATTATGGAGATAGAATATATATGTATACACCAAAAATTCATCCTGTGTGGCAGGTACGTACGGATTCTATATCAAAACGTGCTCTTCCTCATGTCTTATGAGAGATCGGACCATTCTGTCCGCTGTTTTATGATTTGTTTTGATTACACTTCATTACCATTTTACGCCTTTCGCTGCCACGTAACTGGCTGGCAATAACTCTTCGTTGTTGATTCTATCGCGACGTTTACGACCGTCATTATTAGCTGATACCACTTGAACTCTCGTAAAGTCTACGCCCGTGCGTCCGGGACATCCGCTTGCACGCTGGCTAACAGGGGGGTGGGGGATTCCCGGTCAGAGGGTGGTTGCTTGTGGAGAGGGGAGACTTATGAGTTGCCGGATTGTCCGGCAGATCGCGCCCTTATAGTTCGCTACGTCTTAATGCCATACTTCATTTATCGAGATCTCTTTCTCTTATCTTTCCGCGACGAATCATCGTAGCCTTGGGTTTGGAACGATTGCGCCGGCTCTCTGATCTTATTCTCTTTCTTCATATCTCTCTCATCTCTCTCCTTTTCAACTCTCGTTTATTATCTTTCCTTTCATTTCGCGTGCATTTATACTTTCCTCGTAAATTCTGCCTTGAACGACCGGGAGCCGTGATACTGGGATATATCTTGATGATTCGATGTAAATTCAAGGTATTCAAGAAATTTATTTGTCATCTGACAGATGGATAATTAAACGTTCAAAGTTGTTTATTTTTTTCTTTTCTCTTCTCCCTTTTTTTTTTTTTTTATTTTCACTTATGGATTTATGAACACACATTTCGAAAGGCAAGATCATATATTAATTCAGACCGTAGATTTCCCGTGACGAATTGCGAACAAGGCAACAACGGCTTGTATACTCGCTTGTCGTGCGTATTCATCTTCTCGTGCTATACGATCGGTACGAAATTGCTCTGAACGTGAAAATATATTTTTTTTTCCCCCCCCTCCTCTTCGATATTTCGCTTTTAATTATGTTTCGAATACAAAGAGCACGGATCTACGAATCCCGTTTTAATTTACACAAACTGTCCACCGAGCACGATACAACGAATTTTCGAGCGGTGGTCTAGCGCCATGCCGCGTTACAACGGCTCGCGCGAACGAGCATAAACAAAAGCTTTTTCGCGCAGCTTGATAGCTTAATAACTGTGGCCGCTGATCCGCGCCACGAAGGAAGCCGCGAATTTAGTAAAACCCGGTTTTGTACAACAGAGGTATTAGCATTTAAAAGTGAGCTCTGCGCCCCGTCTGGCGGCGCCATTGGCCCGCATTTACACAACAATGAGGGGCCGCACTCTAAAAACTCCCAGAATCCCCGGGCTCTTCGAAGCGAACGCGATGGAAAGAGCAGCGGAGACGCCGGATGAAAAAGAAAGAGAAACGGAGAATCGTAACGCCATCTCGATCTTTTCTTTACTTCTTTTCCCTCCTCGTCTCACCCTGTTCTCCCCTTCTCCTCTTAGCCCCCAACCTCTTCCATTTCGGTTTTGAGGTTAGAGTAGTGTGGGTCACAGAACGGGACAAGAGGCAACGGCACGGCCTGACTAGAACCTCTTGCAACACAAAACCTAAGCCTTCCATAGCCTTTTTCGTTTTTCATCTCTTTTTTTTCCCCCCCCTCTCGTTTTCTTTTCGGCTCTTGGCTAGCCACAGAGAGAGGACGGCATACGCTTCGCTCCGTCTGGCTGGATATTTCTAACACATACGATACACGCCACATCGTCGCCCTTCGTCTTTCCCTTTTTCTCCTCCCTTCCCTTCTCTTTTCGGACTACAGCGTGATGGCTGCTGCGACGTTGCCAAATTATCTTACATAACCACTTAATTTTTCTAGGCAACCGTCGATATAATGAATTCAATCTTTGTCGGTATTTTTTTTATTCTAATCACTACGTAAAATTTATTTATATTTTGTTGATATAAAATCGTATTTTCATCATTTACGGAAAAAATTTTATTTTCACATAAAATGACATTATGAAATATCATCATAACTATTAGATTTATAACAGAAATTTCATCTCTTCGAGTAATCTCTACATGAAAATTTTCGATTTCTGTCAAAAGTTGTATGTCACCAAAGGAATACCAAGCTCAACAGGGGCGCGTTAACCGTTTCACGAGTTGTCGCGCGGCAAAAGAGCCGCGACAAACGAGTAGTTTTACGCCTTCTTCGTCGTGGCTGAAAAAGCACAGCCAGTCTCGGTGCGCGCTGGATTTCTGCTACGTGTCTCGTGTGCGCGATTACACGGTTCGTTTAACGCGGCAAGAATGACCGTGCGCGCGTTCTCGCGTTGTGTCCATCAATCGCGAACAGTAGGAAGGGGAGAGTCCCCGTACTGTTCATATCCCGTGCCGTGTCCAACGGCGAATAATTGCGGCCGATAACAACACCGCACCAACGCGGTCGGCAGCTTAATTAAAAAGAAACGCGTGAAAATCGTTGCTTCAATCGAATAGGGATATCGGTTCTCTCTTTCTCTCTCTCTTTCTCTCTTCCTCCCAAGCCAGCCGAACGTTTCCAGTTTCGGACGACTGCTTATTTATACAGACCACCCGGGAGCGAGATCGCGTTGAAATAAAGTGGTACGAGCTAAATGTTCCTTGACCACGAGCGCGCCCGCGCGCACGTAATAAATATCCTGCGTGGAATTTATCATTGTTCGCATTACTTTATCGCGGAACGAGATTAATGTCTTTATCCATGGTATGCTCGACTTCTGTCGATTTTGCGTATTTCACACCTTGATTGCCTATCCGTGGTTCGTTATTTCATGCAGTCGAAATAACACACAAATTTCCGATCGTGAGAATTTTATGCGAGAAATGATTATATATATATATATATATATATATATAAATAAGAAAAGAAAAAGGGAAGAAAAATTTTATTGGCCGCGCAGATGTTCGAAGTATGAATTATAGACGACATTAACGCGTTTCTTCTTCCCCTGTCCTCGACTTTCAAAGATTTCTCGTGTAATGCGTTCATTGTACGCGGTCAGAACTCCTGGCTGCATCAACTTCCACCTTGTGCAACCCACTTACACACATCGCGATATTGAAGTAACCTTTCTGAAATCTCATTGAAGTTCTCGAAAACTTTCTTGCGTTCTTGGGCCGCGCATAAAGGCAGCAAGTTTACGAAGACGCGACCATCGGGGTGAACGAGCTGCTTAATTGCGATACACTCGACGAGACGCCAACCCTGCAGGAAGATACACTTCTGGATCGCGACAAAAGTTGGAAAAAAGTTAGAGTGCATCTAACTTTTCACATGCTCTTCATATTTTTTTTTTATTTTTCAATGTATATTATTCTTTCTTTTTTATATTAAAGAAGAAATATTTTTTACTTTATAATATATAAATATTTAATTAATATGAAATAATACTTACAGTACATTGTATATCTTCAATTTGACCAAAAATGTATAAAAAAAAAAAAAATGTGAAACTTCATAAAACTTGAGCCGAGTACAAACGAAAGAAATAAATCGACGTTACATAAGCATATATATAATCCGAATTCGACGATACGAAGTGAGAGAAAAAAAAGAGGATATTATTTTAACAAGCGCTTCCTTCGTTATTCTAATGCTTCAAAAAGTTGCACGTCTTTGCAAATTATATAGCGAGGGGTGTAAAGAGCGATTTCGCTCGATCCCTCGAAAGATTATTCTCGCATCAAGCTTGGACCGTGGTAAATTATTCGTTTTCAACTAAAAACGGACAACGGGATAAAAGTTTTGAGGGAAAGTTTACGCTTCTTGACCGAATAAATCATATCTCAACGATGGAGAGGTGCGCATGCGCGTGAAGGCGCGTTAAAAGTTCAGCCGACGATATGAGCGAAATATGAGAACTAATTGCGACGCAATCCACGGGGAGTTAAATTGCACGGAGAATAGGCAACGACGGTTAGAATTTTGAGGTGATTCTCTCTTTCTCTCTCCCTTCCCCTTCCACTTGGATGTATATAAACTTAAGAAGTAGCGGAGACGAAAAGGAAGGGACGACGAAGCGTAGTTATATCCCGTGCATGTTGGCAGCAGCTCCGGTGTGTTTTTCATTTTCTTTATATCACCCTTGACGCTCGTAAAACCATTACCCGTGACCGAGCGAACGCAACTTCTATATAAAGCGCATCGGTGTGTACCACGTCCACATCCTTACACCGATCCACGCGATTCCTTGATGATACTGGAAGTTCTTTTCGCTTCGTCTATCCCCTCCTCCTCCTCTCCTGACTCGTGACGACGAACCCAATTTCCTCGGCGACGGAACTGGACCCCTCGGATTTTCTTCGTTCACGTGCCCACGGGAAGGATTCAGTTTTCCTCAATATCGATTATGATACATTTCGCGATTTCTCTTTTCTTACATTTTTTTTTTTTTTTTTTTTTATTTTTTTTATTCTCGTCTCATTTCGAGAGAGATTCTCATCCCAACGACGATTAAAATTAACACTATCCTACCGATTGAGGCTTATTTAACTCGAACAACTGAAATACCGGTCCACGGCCCATTACACAGGGGCGTCGAGGACGGGTTGATACTCCGATGTGTAGATAAGTCAGTTAGCGACTCGCTCTAGCGCGTTCCAGCGTGGAGCCTTTTTTTGCGTATCTCTCGTCCTCTTATTGCTTTCCTCTCTCCTTTACTCTTGCTCACTCCTGGTGGGTGATTCATCATCGACGTCCTCTCTCCTTTCTCTGGCTCGGTTGGTTGGCTGGTCTGACTGGCTGGCTCGCTCGCTTGCTCGGTTTCTGACTTTCTGGCCCCTGGACCCGCGTACCTCACATTCCCTCCTGCTCTGTCGTTCGATTTTCTTCCTCTTCTACTTCTCTTTCTCTTCCTTCTGCCGTTTCTCAGACCTATGTACTCGTTTTACT
This sequence comes from Apis laboriosa, assembly GCF_014066325.1. Lineage (NCBI taxonomy): Eukaryota > Metazoa > Arthropoda > Insecta > Hymenoptera > Apidae > Apis > Apis laboriosa. Next base: position 1,520,174 of record NW_025222181.1, read on the forward strand.
CCTACACTGGAGCCGTACCAACATGCAGTTCTGGCTCGGCAGGGCGCTCTTTCGCGCTGTTGGCTTATAGGAATCCCCGCATTTCTCCTGGCACATCCTGGAGCCTAAGAAGAGATCGGTTCCGCTAGTAACGCGCAAAATTTTAACGGTTCTTCTCTTTTGATTCGACCGATTTGTGCCTAAATCTCTTGAATCTTGAATCCAATTGTATTTCCAATACGATTTCGTTAGAAAATTTGCATTAGTTACTTTTCAATATCGATAAATATTCACAATATTATTGTTAATATTGATCATCATTAATACAATTACAATAATTATTAAGATAATAAATAATAATTTAAAACAATAATATTAAAAATTTATTCCACTATGGAGTATCATTATAAAAATGACATAACGCGACAGACAGCTCCATTCCCACAAGATAGCAGCATCCGATCTAGTCACCCTTCTATGCGTGCTATATCTAAGCATCGGAGCATTCTATTTCGCCTTCCATTCGAGAAATCCATAGAATACGATATATTCTTGGGTCGCATCGCACCCGGCCAAGATATCCGCACCAGCCAGGTACACCCACTATAAGGGCGAGTATGCGTCGCTATAAAACACGCGAAACGATATATTACCCGGCGATATCACTCTCCGGCACGAGGCAATACGGTAATATTTCGCCCCGTGAACGCTTGGAAATGTTGCCGGTGTAAACACTGCGGGGGCACGTTGGGGATCACCAAGAGATACCCTCTTGTTTCCTGGCCAGTGATGTTCACTCGTCATCGTGGGTATGATGCCTTTCCTCGTATATACGTGTACCTTCTCTTTCCTATTCAATGGACGAGTCAATTATAAGGTGACAGGGAACAGTGTTCGAACTCGAGTCTTTAACCTGAAAGAATCGCGTAGGTGGATTAGAGGTAGCTTACCTAAGAGAAAAAAGTTCTGTGTCACGGGTCAATTTGGTTCTCTTCGTCTCCAACATTTTTGCCGCATGTTAAATGCCTATTAATTGTTAATCGATTTTATATATAGGATTTTATATATAGGAATTCGAACGAAGATGTAAACACAATTTAACTAGTATATACTGTAACAAATATTGTATTTTCTTGTATCATTCTTAGAAATTGTAAGATTATTTTTTCAATTCAATTCTCTATATCTTAAAGTATTTATTTTTTTTTTTTGTAGAATCACAATAAATTTCTATAAAAAAAAAAATCTTATAAAATTTAAGTTAAAACCGAAGTTATAACGCAATAATAGGTAATGTGGAATTTATTTCTTAATTACGAAACTGTTTTCATCTTTATAGTAAATATATTTTGAAAATTCCCTAGAGCGAAAAAAGTCCCGTAGCGCGAAGAATTAAAATCGATGCTCACTCGATAAGCGATCATCTACGAGAATTTCGTACGTGTACACAGTCGTTCGAAACCGTACAACTCCGCGTGAAATATCGCGGCGCAAGTGTGGAGGGAAAGGGAAGGTTCGCCTAGAAGGGACCACCTTTGGTTTCGAAGGTGGGATTCCGGTAATTCGACGCATTCGAGAACGGAGGAAGACCGATGGAACTTGGCCTGGCTTGGACGGACGGACGGACGAACGAACGAACGAACGAACGAACGAACGAACGAACGAACGGAGAGGAGGACGTTCAAGCGAGAGAAAACGACAAGCGAGTGTGACAGAGATATGACCGAGGCGGAGGAGTGGGGAAGCAGAGAAATGCGAAGCGAGAGAGAGAAAGTTAGCCAGACAAAGACAGAGGAATGGGTTGGGTAAGGGGGATAGAGTAGGGGCGGGAGGGCGTTCCACGGCACCCTGCATGGGGTAGCTTGCAACCTCACGCGACACTAGAGCCATCTATATCCCCGGAGATTTATGAGTTCCTGGTGCAGCGGCTGCTCGCAGCAACTACACACCACGCAGTATCGGGTCCGGTGTTGGTGCTGCCCCCTGTCGCGACGGGCGTGCTGTTGCCCCGCGGGGGTTACGCGCAATTCGCGCTCCGTGCAACGTCGCCCTGATAAAAAACTCTTGCGACTCGATCTCAATCCCGATGCTTCTGCGAACCTTCCTCCGTTCTCGCGCCGTCTCGTGCGCCCTTCGCGCCCATCTCTTTCGCTCCATTGGCGGGCTATCGGATCTTCTCTTTCTCTCTCTCATTTCGTTCGCTTCTTGCTTTCAATGCGACGCGACGACTAGCGATCTCACTTTCTCTTTGTCTCTCGCTCTCGCTTTCGAGTTCGGACTTGAAATATCGATCATCATTGTGTTTCCTACGCATTTATAAACCGCGAACGCGGTGAAATTATTATGGAGCTATGTCGAAGATACGTTGGGAACAGTTTGAGTTTTTTATATTCTTTTTTTTCGATCATGCGCTAAGTTGAAGGTTAAGTTAGCGTGGATATAATTCTTTTAAATATAGTGAAAATAATTCGAATTTAGATTAAATTAAATATTTTCGTATTACATGAATATATATATATATATAATTATATTTATATATAATTTATATATAATTTATAAAATATTTATATATAATTATATATATATATATATAATTATATTTTTCAATTCTTAATACGTATCGTTTCATTATTTATAATCATAATAGATTAGAATATTTATGGCAATATACCAAATAAAGTTTCTGATTAATAATATATTTATTCTAGTTAAAATTTTCGATATTCGCTCTCAAACATTATTTCATTCTCTTGCAATTCTATATTGTATTCATGAAAAATTACATCTCGATTTTTTCTCACGAACTTATATCGCACTAAAAGAACTGTGGACACAGTACAGCATCTCCTCGCTCGATGAAGTCATTTGAACGAGCATTCCTCGAGCGATCTCAGATACAATCTCCTTCAAACAAAGAGCTCCATTGCCGCATGCACAAGAGCGAAACGAGAGAAGGATAAAAAGCAATCGCCATCGATAGTGGATCGGAAAAGGAAGGCGCTTGTAAGTGGAGATTTTTCAAGTGCCCCCTCGACGCAGCCGTCCATTCGCACGCCGGCACGATACCCTGCATGGGTAACCGAATAAAATAGAAAGAGAGGAGGATGGGGTGAGAGCTTAGCCCCGTAGTAGCGTGCGAGGGTACGGGACGACGACAACGATATGAGTACCGGTATCTCTACCTACCTATGCTTCTGCTCTCCAACCCAAACGCCCCACCCTCTTGATGCGGCCGGTTTACGAGCAACCTGTGGTAACGAGAGCGATAGATAATAACCGCTCTCCGTGCTCAACCCCATCCCATTCTCTCTGTCTTTCTCCCTCTTGCTTCCACCCTTTTCGTGTACGTCCTCTTGTTCTAGCTGAACGACGCTACTCCACGTGGGACGTTACATATCCCTAGGGTTATTTTTTCTCAATTCGCGCGCCTGGATTTCTTAAATACTTGTTGGGATCGGATACAATTTACGACTATTTTTCGTTCGATATATTCGAGAGATTCTTTCGGGATGATGGATGTGAAGATATTTTAAACAAGGAGATCCTGAAATAAATAGATTACATTAGAGTTGAAAGTAACATAATGGAAGTTATATGATAAGAGTTTTATAAAAATTTATATTTATAGAAAGACAATAGATTAGTAATTAAGAAAAATTTCTAATCAATTTGATATTTTGATAATTCTAATATTAATTTTATATACTAGAAATGACACATCCATTAAAAATTAGATTACTTAAATCACAAAAAAATAAATTACAAGAAAATTATGTTCCAACAATTATGTTCAAAGATTAGTTAATGATTTAATAATTATTACAATGAAATAGTTCGGTTACGATCTCTTCGACGCGAGACTCAAGGAATCTTATCGACGAGAATGAAGAAATAGGGGAGAAATTATTCAAGAAGCGCGCTAGTGAGAACACGGTTGTTTGTCCGTGGCTGTATTTCATTTTTGCTCGTAAGTTTGCCTTTCGGCCTAGAGTCACTTCGCGTTTCGCCCCGGCTGTGCAACGAGTTTAAACGTACGTACATATATACGTGGAGGCGTTGCTCCTTCGCGCATTTATCAGGATTTCCGAAGGAAGCCGGAGTTTTTAAGCCGCAATAAATTTCCGTTCCCGCGTGCCTTTACGTCGCGCGAGTCTAACGTTGCTTAAAGCTCGCAAAAACCGAAAGCACGAATCCCGACTATACCCGACTATAACCGACTATAGCCGACCGTAACCGATTATAACCGACCGTAGCCGAACAAACATCGCTTGTCTAAAGAAACTTAGAAACTTGAATAAGAAGTACAAACGTTTGATGATTAATTATCGATTTATTTATTTGATTTAAGGAATCTAAATGGATGGAAAGTGAAGAGACTAAACATTGAGATCGTGCAATTACTTGATGATACTTATTACGAATTATCTATCATTTTATTTTGTTTCTTTATTTATTCCTGGTTTAATATATAAAAATACAAAAAAGAAAGAGATTTATTACAACTTTTGGAGAATAGGATTGAAAGGAATAACTCGAGCCAGCTTCGGTAAATTCGGATCGAGGATATTCCGAGGCAAGCGAAAGAAGCAGGTCGTATAAGCGGATAGATTGAACAGTTGGCGCGAGTTTGCGGCTGTAAAATGTGCCGACCTTGCCAAGTGCTCCGGGAACATCCTCTCCACCTTTCCGTTTCCTTCGTTCGCCTTTGTCACGGCGACGGCCGACGCAGCCAGGGCAAACAACTTTATTCAAAGTCCTTGCGGGTACAATCGCGATTCATTCTCTCCGATTTTGCAACTGCACTTAACCTGCGAAATCGAATGGGAAGAATTATATATAAAGAAAAAGACAAAGGTGAAACCAGATGCAAAATATTCTTGTTTCTTTTTCATTCGTTTCTTCGTTAAAGAAAATTATATTTCGTAAATTTTAAATCGTAAAATTACGCAATATGAGTTATCTGTAACGAAGTACATAAGAATTGAAAGGAAATACACGATAAACTTATTAAAAAAAAAAAAAAAATTATGTTAAAATAGGAAAAATATGAAAAAAATAGAAAAAATAAGAATATTACTTCTACAACGTAATACATCGATTTTTTAAGAATTCGTAAGCATTTAAATCATGTATCATCTTCCAAATATTTTTTTCGTTTTGTGAATCCGATCATTTTTGTTACCATTGATTCTTTAAATATTTTTATTCTTGTTTTAATATCAACTAAATCAGATTTTTTTTTCGAATTATCATCTTTTATAACTTTAAATAACTTTCAATCCCAATTTTTTAAGCTAAGGAAAATAAAATAAATCAAAATTTTTCTTTTATCTTTGACAATGTAATGTTTAAATAAGTAATTTTTTTCACTCTTAGATTAAATTCAAAAAATTCAAATTCAACTCTATATTATTATTCAACGTTTGATTTACACATCGAGATTTAGAATTTCTTTATCAAAAAGAAAAAAAAAAAAATTACTAAAATTAGAAATTTAATAACATTGAAAGTTTTCGATGTCGACATAAGGGTTGAAAAATATTAACCGTGGCCATTGATGTACGGGAGGGTTGGCGATTCTTAGGAAGGTGGTGCAGCCGGTTCAAGGTTGTCTATAGGGTTCATACGTTGAACGTGTGTCGAGGACACGACGGGTAGGGTCGTCCGGCGCTGGTTCAGCTCCTTTTGTAATGGGATGAATGCACGTGGTGCCTTGTCCGGCCACACGCACGTTGTGCTCGAGCTTTCGTGGTGTCTGTATCTCGGGGATATCGATAGCCCGCGTTAAGAGCGAAAGGGGTTGGGTCTTAGGGAGGAACACGACGCACACCGAAGGCAGCGCGTTGCCAATCCTCTCTGCCTTTTCTTCCGCATGCCCTCGGCCCTATATCTTCCTTTTTATAACCGCCCGGCTACTTTCGACCGATTCTTTCTTAAGATTCGCCCTTTGATACTCGTTCCAGCATTCGTGAAACTGCACCCCCCTCCCCTTTTTTATTACGACTATGACTATTCATTTCTTCTTCCCCTTCTTTTTTTTTTTTTTCTCCCTATTCATTCGAAGAAAATATATATGTTATTTAAGTTTAATTAACTTTTCTAACCATCCAGCCATCATTTTTCTCCGTATAAAGATCTTAAACTTGTAAATCAATAACTTTCTCTTAATTCTTAACAACGTTATATACAAATCTTGTATATAACGCATATTATAATATTTAAAATTGTTTTCACTTTTTCACGGAAGGAATAATAAAAAAAGAAAATCCGTTTTTTGTTCACACAGCTCGTCATCTAACCCCCACGTTTCTGATTTCTGTTTCAGGTGAGTGGCAGGCTGCATCCACTGTCTCTGTAATGCCAAATAGATGGTCGATGTGCGTATCTGTCGATCGTCAATTTATCGGTTGCGGCGAATCGGATGCTGCACCCGGTGAGTGACGAACCCGCCTCCTGCTCCCCCCTCCTCCCCCTCCCCGCGCGCCACCGCAACCATCACCACCCCCATGGAGAAACCTCCTGTCAGCTCACTTTGACCAATAATCCCGCAGACCAATCAGTATCCAAGTGCACAGTGACGTCCGTACAAGCCTAGTATTGTCTAGTAGTTCACCCTTTGCCCCTTTCCCCTTCCCCGCCTCCCACATTTCTGGCCTCTCTCTATCTGTGGCCCCCTTGCTTTTGGCGCAGTAGTGTGTGTGTAGATAGAGGGGGTGAGTTATACGGAGTATAGTTCCGCTCGTTAAAACAACCGATCTCCGTCCCGTATCTCGTTTTCGAGCGTGAAAAGGCGAAAAGGCGACGACACGCGTGAACAACAACACGTTCATAGAAACGATCACCGAGAAACATTATGTATGTGTCCAGATGTTTCTCATAATGTCTCGTTGTTCTCGGGTTTTATCTCTGCTCACGGCAACGGTGGTGGTATATGGTGCGTTGGGATGCGCGCAATCTCTCTCTGAAAACCTAAATACGTAAACGAAATGGCTAAGAGTTAATAATTAGTAAGTTAACGCTTAGGAAGTGAGCACAAGTATCCTCGAGTGTCAACACACTATGGCGATCGACACGGGTATATGAACGATTAAGAGGGGGGGTTGATTCGGCAGTTTTCGTTTTTATCGACACGCGTTGTCTCCCCGGTGATTAAAATAATTATTTTTTTCTCTTTCGCGAATCGATATATTATACAGAGAAAGAGAGAGAGAGAGAGAGAAAAAGAATGGAATATATTTTGCTGATATACTATTCTTCTTATTTAAAATTTTTATCTAGCATAATGAAAATTAAAATACTTAATCGTTTAATTGTGGAATCGAGTCTTTGAATTCGTATATATACCATGTATGATGCCAATATTATATGTCTTTCGTAATTAAAAGGTTAAGAGAAATAAATTTGATCTTATTCTAAATTCTTAAAATTATATTTCTCATTTAAAAATTAAAAAATGCAAAAAACTTAAGTTATTTCGACAAAAAAAAATAGCTAGATAGGAAAATTTTAAGTAAAAAGGATTGATATGTTTTACGAATGCTGCCATTCCCTCCCCTTCCTTGTTTTTTGTTAACTTAGCGATTATTTTGTTTTATTTCGCTTGTTTGATCGCATACACTCGCTGATACCACGATCCCTTCCATAGCGTGTTAATAATGCTACGACTGCTGTTGATGTTATGTTTTTGTTAATTATTATTATTTTTTTTTTTATTTGTCTGCGGAAACGACACGAGAACACGTTTCTATCGTTATCATGTGTCTCGATGTTTCTTTCGAGCATTAATCTCTTTCGAAGAGAAATAAAGAAAAAGGGGATAGCAATAATATTAGAATATTTGTCTATGACAATGTCCCGATCTTTTTTTCGAGCACACTAAAAGACGATAAAAACGTGTTTCTTTCGATCGGTACAAAATATATATGTTGATGTTCGATAATTTTGTTAAATATTATATATTATAGAAAAAAACGTTTATGCGATGCGTATAAGCGCCACTATACCAGGCCGAAAAAATGGTAAAATGGCGCATGCGCGGTTTTTCTCTTACGAGTCGAATGTAACCTTTATACGCCGAACACGTATAAAGAAAAAAGAAAAAAAACATTAAAGATACACAGATTCCTTACTTCTTCCGTACTTCCTTTTTTTTCTTTCACTGTGTTCGTTTATAATAATTTCTCTCTCTATCTGTGAATCGTCTCGATTCCTCGTTCCAAACGAAGAGAAATCGAACGAAACTCCGATAGACATTTTAACGAAGCAAGATTATTACATTGTACGTACCTACTTAGTACCTATAAACGCCTACCCAGACACAAAGTGTGCGTGGCGCTATCCTAAGGCAGTAAAACACAACTATTCTAGTTAATGAATGTATACGAATAGCCGCTAAGAGACACGCAAGAATAATAGGTAAACGCAGTATTTCTAAGAGGAATGTAATGTTAATAATTATTTATTTTGTGGATCTCGGTGAAACGGGAAGAATGGAAAAATAAAACTGATAAAAAATTATAATAATAAAAAAAAAAGAGACGAAGTTAGAACGCGCGAAAAAGAATTATATATATATGAATAGAAAGAATATACACATTCGTCGCTCTGCTGTGCTGTAAAATGTTTTAAACTATGGATTTCTTTATAGGCAAATAGGCCTATATCTCTTAGGGATAGGCGTATCCATGCGTAGTGGTAGCCGCATCATCATTATCATCATTATCATCATCATTATTATCATCATTATCATTACCATCATCATTATCATTGTCACTATCATTATCATTATCATTATCATTATCATCATTTTTTTCACTGTTATTTCTTTTTTCCGCGATGATGGCGACATAAGAATGAAAGGAAAACGAATATCTACAAGGCAAACACACAGCATCCTCTTTTGTAATATAATTCTAGAATATCGGTTGTTTACCAATTTGGATCCTGATTGTATGTATACCCGCGAGAGCGACCAGGGCCGCATCTGCTGCCTATGCGTGGAAACCACGTGTTGTAAAACGACGTGTATAAAACTAAAGAGACGATTTTTGTTTCTCTAGGGGGCGGTTGCTGCTCTGAACGCTGATTGTAATATTACCTTGATTATACGATTACTAAGGAAAAAAAGGAACAAAATAAATGCGATGTAAACTTGATCATGCGTCTTTTTCGCTTTTTTGCCCGCGGCCCTGGCCGTGTACCAATCCATCTGTGAATCTCTCCAACATCCCTCTCCTTCCGGCGATTCCATGCTTCCTGGTAATATTTCCTTTCCATTCGTGACCGTATGCAAGCTCCATTGTTGTATATGGAAAAGTAGTAGCTTTTTTTTCCGCTTTATTTCGCATTGCAGTTTGAATGGAAATATATATTTATAATATTTGAGGAATGGGTTATTCGACATTTCGAAATTATTATATCGGTAAAATATCGATTCATTGATCATTTTGTGATTTGAAATTTATGAATTTGAAGTTAGAAAAATTTTAAAAATTAAAATTTATTTAAAAAAGGGAAAAATTAACCTTCAAAAGTTTTAAGAATTTTTGCATTTTTCGAATTTAAAAATAAGATTTAATTTATTTTTAAATAAATTATTGATCACTGCATTACATACTTACATTTTATAATGTTTTTACTATTTTTTTAGATTTTTCATTCTTTCAATTATTTCAAATATTATCATACATGATGATATTTACCTCATTAACTTCAACTATATTTTGCATTTTCACAAAATGGCCAACTATATATGGATGAAAAAAAAACATACAAACGAAATACATATTTTCTACTACATATTTTTTCATTCTGAATCACCGATTCAAAGTTACTTTCAAAAAAAAAATCAAAAGACACACAAACTCGAATTTACTCTATCCTTCCATTACACATTATCATTGCAAATTTTAAACTCAAACTCGCCAACTCTCTCAACAAATCTCCTTACTATACATACTATCTACTATCAAGTATTCGATTACATAACAACATCCCCACTCTTACGTAATCCATCGAAGAACGGAAAAAGACCAGCATATACAAGGTGTTCCATTATTCGTAATACGTCCAAAATAATTTTCCTTTCTTTGAGTAAATCAATTCTGAAAATTTGTCGTGCAAGTGAAAACGATTAAACATATATATTCAATTCTCTTCGAATTCATCATATACCTTTTCATACACCTCTATTTACTGATCAAATCGTATTCTTCAAAACGATAAAATATCCCTTCTCTTCCTCTCCACTTCATCCATAAGCGAATCGATCTCCCCACTCGATCGCGTATCGCAACAGGCCACCCTGTACACGAGGTAAAAAGCTCGGCCATCAATGATAAATCCAGGCCACGACTTAAGGGAATGGTGGAATTCTGTGGAAACGAGCAAGATATTTCGGTCAGTATCGTTGTCAATTCCTCCGAGCCGATAACCTCGTACGTGCAACGGTTGCTTTACGACGCTTTAAGCCGCGTCCACTGTCCCTCGCGGATCCGCCTTAACTGCCTCTGCCGTTGATCCAGGGTCGAGCGTTTTTCCGCCCGGGGCCATAAGTCTCGCGGATGCCCCGGGATATTAATACGTTATTGCGGAAAGACGCCCTCATGAAAGTCGACAAGCGTTCGGAAAAATATGTCCAACCGTCTCGACGTCGTCGTCGTCGTAGTCGTCGTCGTCGTCGTCGTCGTGGGGATGGCGACGACGCGGGTCTCGCCCACGAGCGGCGCGGGAGGAGGAGAGGGGGGGGAGGTGTGCATGCCCTTCGTACATGCCCGCACGGCCTTGTTACCATCGCGGTCGGCGGCGGAGGGAGGGGGAGGGGAAGGAGGAGGGGAGGGGAGGGGAGGGTGTGTGGCACGGGGACGGTGGCGGAATTCACCAGACGCCATTTGTATTAATGAACCTCCCGACAATGGTGCACGCTCGATGAATTATGTACCTAGAGGTTCGAATCCGAACGAAACGCGGATCGCCTTTGATTCGTTGCCCGCCCCCCGCGCGCCGCGCCTCCCCTCTCGGTTGGCCGCCACTGTTCATCGGCGTGTCGTGGCGCGTCACTCTGCGCGTTTCGCGCGGGAATGGCGGGAAAAATTGAGTTTCGGAGAATCGGAGATCGCCTCGTTTTCTTTCGGGTTTCGGTTCGTCGGGGAGGGTTGGGTGATGGCGTTGTTGAGCGGAAACGCGTTTGGGACTTTTGATGGAATTTTTGAGCAGGCGATTAGTTGGATTAAGCAGTTTTGTAGTAGTAGGGGTGATAATTTTAGTTTGGCGCGATGGAATATGGATTAAAATTTTGCGATTTTCTTTTCTTTTTTTTTTCTTTTTTAAAAAAAACGATTTTCTTTTTTCGTGGAATCATTTTTTGTGGAGTTGTTCCCTTTCGGTTTGTAATAGATTGTGAGAAAATTTTGAGATTGACAAGGATGAATTTGGGATTTTTTGATAATGGAATGAGATATTTGTATGAATTTGGAAAGAGTGTTATAGTAAAAGGAGTGGATTTGATGAGAATCAATCCTCTGCAATCTTCTTAATCGTATCCCTATGTTCTTTGCGTTAAGAAGGATAAGAATTATATAACTCCACAATCCTCTGCAATCTTCTTAATCGTATCCCTATGTTCTTTGCGTTAAGAAGAATTGTTTCTTGAATTTTCTTTGTATGTTTGAAGTTTGTTTTGAACTTTTTAAGTTTCTTCGTGAAATTTTTCGCTTCTGAATCGAGATTGAAATATACATATGATCAAGTCACTTTTATCGATAAAATTTAGAAATAGCAAGGATCCTTTTAAATTATGAATATTTTTTTATAATGCAAATTTTGGCCATCTATAAAATATATGGATCTATATGAAACATTCCAACATTTATGCATCATTTTAAACAATTTAAAAATATTTCTTCATTCACATCTGCCTGAAAAACAAAAATTCTGAAAATTCTGTACAATAAAATTTAAACTTTATCTAATTCTCCTCTTCGCATTTAATCTATCAATATATATATACGTTACGTATTTCTCTTCGAGAAATCTTGATAACAATTTTTTTTTTTTTTGCGTCGAATCTCGTCTTTTTTTCGCGCAATTTTATTATTGATGTGTACAACAAGATTTCGAATAAATAGAAAAGGGAGATTCGAACCAACGAAGAAAGGATGAATTCCGCAAGGGCCGCCGAGATTTCCATCAAAGATGGAAAGCCCCGTCTGTGTAGACGCGCGACCTATTAGACCGAAAGAGTGAGCGAGCATCCATCTCTTGGCTTGGCGCGGATAAAACGGCCGCTTTACTTCGGATTACAGGGGTGCAATTTACAGCAGGCGCGAGAGCACCTGTTCGTTCTTGAAGAAGAAATGGAAAGGTGGCTGCGGGAAGAATGGCGAGGTTTCGGGGGTGTGGGAATAGCGTGCCTCGCAAACGTTGCGGTAATTGAATCCCAGTAAGCCCCTCCCTCCCTTTATATAGATGTACCCACTCGAACGTATAACTTCTCCCCCTTTCGCCCGATCTTCTTTCCACGATAGATGGTTTCGAACACGTATTAAGGTACAACCTGTAATTTGTATTATAAAATTAGTAATAATAATTTTTGGATTATAGTATATATATCTATATATATATATATATATATATATAGTATATATATAGTATATATATATATATAGTATATATATAGTATATATATATATATAGTATATATATATATATATATATTAGTATAATAATTTTTAATAAATTTGGGATTACAGATAGGATAGATTTATATTATTTTTATACATTTTGTGTATAAATTAAGCTTTTATATGTATAATATAGTTTATATTATATATATTATTATATTTTGCGCGGTACAGATACTTTTGTTTGAAATGTTTTCTAACTTGTTTTAAGAATAATTTTATATATATATATATAGATATAGGCCAAGTGATGAAAATTTATTCTTTATTTTTGCGTTTGAATTCTTTAGAAATTAGGAAAGTGTCAATAAATAAGCGTTCATTACCATTATTAAAATGTGGCATGTAGAAGAAATAAATATTAGTAAGATTAAGAGAAATATTTTAAAAAGATCCATCCTGCAAATGAATGACAGTTGTGAGAGGTAAGTATTAGATAAATATAGATAAATAATTAAAATTTAATAAAAACGTGTGTTTTTGGAAATATCTAAAGAATTTCATGCTGTCAAATTATGTTCTAGGTCGATCAATTGGTCGAAAATTTCGTTTTATTTGATTCAAAAAACTTTAAAAATTCAAGAAATTTGATGTTATTTTCTAGAATTTCGATAATTCCAAGAATTTGACGTCATTTCCAAGAACTGTCGAAATTCTCGGAAAAATTTCTCGATCGACCTCCTGTCAAGTTATGTTCTCCTAATACAAAATCGCAAATTGACCAAAAATTTTTTTCATTCGACAACTTCGATAATTCTTGGAATTTGACGTCATTTCCAAGAACTGCCGAAATTCTCGGAAAAATTTCTCGATCGACCTCCTATCAACTTATGTTCTCCTAATACAAAATCGCAAAATTGGCCAAAAATTTTTTTCATTCACGAATTTCGATAATTCTTGGAATTTGACGTCATTTCTTAGAATTTCGATAATTCTCCGAATTTGACATCATTTCTAAGAACTGCCGAAATTCTCGGAAGAAATTCTCGATCGACCTCCTGTCAACTTATGTTCTCCTAATACAAAATCGCAAATTGACCAAAAATTTTTTTCGTTCACGAATTTCGATAATTTTTGGAATTTGACGTCATTTCTTAGAATTTCGATAATTCCAAGAATTTGACATCATTTCTACTGCCGAAATTTTCGGAAAAATTTCTCGACCTCCTGTCAAGTTATGTTCTAATACAAAATCGCAAAATTGGCCAAAAATTTTTTTCGTTCACGAATTTCGATAATTCTTGGAATTTGATGTCATTTCTTAGAATTTCGATAATTCCAAAAATTTGACATCATTTCTACTGCCGAAATTTTCGGAAAAATTTCTCGATCGACCTCCTGTCAAGTTATGTTCTCCTAATACAAAATCGCAAAATTGGCCAAAAATTTTTTTCGTTCACGAATTTCGATAATTCTTGGAATTTGACGTCATTTCTTAGAATTTCGATAATTCCAAGAATTTGACATCATTTCCAAGAACTGCCGAAATTTTCGGAAAAATTTCTCGATCGACCTCCTGTCAAGTTATGTTCTCCTAATACAAAATCGCAAAATTGACCAAAAATTTTTTTCATTCACGAATTTCGATAATTCTTGGAATTTGACGTCATTTCTTAGAATTTCGATAATTCTAAGAATTTGACGTCATTTCCAAGAACTGCCGAAATTCTCTGAAAAATTTCTCGATCGACCTCCTGTCAACTTATGTTCTCCTAATACAAAATCGCAAAATTGGCCAAAAATTTTTTTCGTTTACGAATTTCGATAATTCCAGGAATTTGACGTCATTTCCAAGAATATCTATAATTCTAAGAATTTCGATAATTCCAAGAATTTGACGTCATTTCCAGGGACTGCCGAAATTCTTGGAAAAATTTCTCGGACTTCTATCAATTTGTATTCCTTTAATGCAACAAATATTTTTTACCAGTTTTTCGACTTTGTATTAAGAGAATATAATCTGAGAGATAGTGACATGTAAAATACTTAGCTGTATGTATTTACTTTTTTTTATATTTATCTTTTTTCATACTTACCTCTTTTAAATTGTTATATTTGCAGAAACAAATCATTTTTTCAACATTTTACTTATAATTAAGCATGAAATTTGTTATACTAAACTGTTTTATACTTACCTAATGTATACTTACCTTTTTAAGCTGCCATATTTGTATTTTTTTGAATATACAAAGTATTACATTTAATCTTGATTACTATCTTAATTTACGTCACTATTATTATTCGTAGAGAAAAATGTTTTAAATAAAAGTTGAATGGTTTTGAAAAGGCTATAATATGATGTAATTAATTTTTTTATAAGTGAATGCATATTAGATTTATGAAAATCAACTTTGTTTCTTTAAATAAAATTATATATTTTTTAACGCATCATTCATTGTAATTTGGTATTTTGAATACAAAAGTATTGAACCATATACATGGAAAAATTATTAGTTTAGCAGATATTTTATAAATAATAAAAATTAATAAAAATTAAATATCTGCTAAACTAATAACTTTTTGCTATAAATGGTTTAATACTTTTCTATTGAGAATGTCGAGTTACATTTATTTATGCATTAAAAATTATATTGTTCCATTTAAAAAAACAAACTTGATCCTCACAAAATCATCAAGCATTCACCTAGGAAAAAAATTAGTATCATCATAAGATAGCCCGTTTGAAACCATTTAATTTATGTCTAAAACATTTTTCTTTACGGACAATAACAATGGTGAAAATCAAGATTGTAATAGATAAGAACTCTTTGTATTACAATTAAATTTAAATCGAAACTCCTATCTACAATTAAAAGAATATAGAAAATATTTATTAACGAAACATTGTTTTAAAATCTTCAAAATATACCCACCTTACCTCGTACTCGATATTTCTTCCAAGTTCCAATTTTTCAAGATTCTGATTTTCACGTTTCTCGTGCGCCAAACATACGATATATATATACGTGTAGTCATAGCGTGCTCCGCCCTCATATAATTACTTCACACTCCTGCGTTCGTTACGTGTACGCGTCAGTATATCTAGATACACACAGCGTTTGGAAAACTAGCGTACACCCATCCATTAAACATAAATAATTATCAAAGCGAGCAAAAAATTAATCTTCCTAAATACAATAAACTCTAAATATAATAATTAAAAAAAAAATTAATACTGACTTTCTCTCTCGACACATTCTCATTAAGATCTCCTTTTACTTGTAACGTTGTTACAATACTTATCACATATTACTCGTAACGTATAATATTTCACACGTTCCTCAAGTTCCACAACTTTTCAACTTGTCCGTGGAATAAGCTCGGTGCGCCACGCACACAGAAGACTAGTTGCCAGCTCCCTCTTTAAGCGTATTCCACGAGCGTAGAGCCTTTGCTCGCCTATACGATCTCCCTCCCCCCCCCCTTCTCCTCGAAAGGCTGTCTGCACGGGAGGATAGTTGCGGGAGAGGGGGTTATTAGGCAACGCAACACCTCATCCCTCATCCGTGTAACCGCACCGCAGCGTGTATTATGTAACACACGGAAACGAACTGCGGCCCGGTCGAGAGAGCCGAGGAGGTTGTTCCAGCGTTGTGTTGTTTCGTGGCCGGTGCCGGTGTTCCGTTGTTAGCCCCGATGCCGCCGCCCCTGATATTACACGCCGGGCTAACAACGTGGCCACGTTCGAAATAAGCGTTCGCCGCTCGTAACTCTCGAGTATTCCGTAGTATAGCCTTCGTGTGAGCTGCGCAGATTTTCCAACTTTCGTTCTTCAGTGCAACGCGTTCTCGCGAGTTGTAGCAACTTTCTTTCTTTGTTGTTTGCTCTTGGAGAAGGAGACGATATCTCGAAGACAGTGTATGATTATAGACAAATACTGTGACCTAATACTGTGTGCAATACTTCGAGATTAGCGATCATTTAAATTCGTATATAACTAATTGAATTAAAGTGAAAAATATCTTTAAATGCGTTAAATCGATAATTTAATGGCAAACGTGTTTAGAAGTCTGTATTGTTCATATGTCCGTCGAAAAGATAGGTTATGGAATAAATTGGACATTATTATTATATTTTGAGCAATAAATTATTTAACTAATTTATCGAAGTAATTTTATTCAACTATTAAATTTTTAATTTCCATCACTGTTTGTAAGGAAGTAGTGCGAGTTACGAGTCATTAGATAATTTTAACGAATATGTTGGATGGTTAATAATTGAATAAGTTATAGATTTTTAGAAAATTTTTCTTAAGATTTTGTGAATTTTGGAAATTTAAAAAAATTGGTGCAATCGATCGATAATTGGAAAGAATATATATAATGAATGTATATAATTCATCGAAAAGTTAAGTGAGATTGTGTCTATTATCTTATTTTATATATTAATTTTCCTTAATTTTTTATTAAATTCAACAGCAATGATACAAATGCAAATACTTAATAATTAAAATTCCTAGAGAGAGAGAGATAGAGGGAGAGAGATAGGTTCACGTGCAAAGGTATTATAAAATCGACGCATTCAGAAATAAAAGGCCGGGATACAATACTACGCAATGGTACGAGCATTCTTCATCGACGGTTTCGTGTCGCGTATATACCCTTCCTTCGTGGAACCGCGCCACTCGTCGTCGCCCCTTAAATTATTTTAATAAGAAGGCTTTGACATCTTAACTGCCCGGATAACCAGATCAAAGGGTCTGGCAGGTGATGTCAGTTCCTTTCACTATTTATACGGAAAACAGAGCGGGCGTGCACCCACCAATGAATCGCGTTATCTTGGCTGGATACTCGGAACCGTGCGTCAGATACTCGACATTTTTATAGGCACGAAATTAGAAAACGACTCGATAAAAATATAAGTATATATATATATATATATATATATATATATATATACATATAATATGATGGAAAATATCGACGATGAATTCTTTCTGAAACAATATGGCGGCATCTTTTACGGCGTCTCTTACAGAAATCGCCATTTGTTTCCATAATTTATCGTTCAAAACGTATAATAATAATCGCAAATAACAAATGTTATTTTAATTATTTAAAATACTTACTTTTTCGAATTGAATGATATTGATTTAAATCGATAGAAAAAACAATTTACAATTTTCATATTTTACAGAAATTCTTAAGAAATTTACCTATATCTATACACCAATCAAGAAAATTCATTAATGGATGCCCATCCGGATCAGGTATTTCCGATCCAAAATTAGCCGACCCACTGCCGTGAAAAATTATCCACCTATTAATCCGCCTAGAAACCGAACCGTACTCGATACCAGCTGGACCACGTCGTTGTCTTGGGGCGGGGGGGTTGTCCAACTAAGGAATAATACAAGCTAGGCAGAGAGGAGACCGACCTACCCCTTACCATCCGCGCACACCCGTCGTCCGCAGATAAATCTTCCCGCCCTCTAATTGGCCTTCCCTCCATTTCCTCGTCCCATACCCTTCCGCCGCTTTCTCTCTCTCTCTCTCCCTCTCCCTTTTCTCACTCTACCCCTCCACCTTCCTCCACTCCATCTTCTCTCACGGCCTATCTCGCTCACCCCCTTCGTTCGTTTTCTCTCTTCCTTCCCCCTCAGCCCTTCTCTTTCCCTGTGCCTCATCTTGGGCTCCGCTTTCCAGGCTGGGCACGACTCCAGGAAACGTTCTCACCCTCCCCCCTCCCCTTATCCGCGATTCGTATACCCTCCTCCTCCTCCTCCTCCTCCTCCTCCTCCTCCTCCTCTACCCCCTCGAAGATCTGGCGTCGCGTCCAACGAATTATTAGAATTATTAGACGTTATATTGGCCGCAGAGTGTTCGTTACACAGCCGGAACTCAATTATGAATTAAGTTATCGGTGGTGAGAGACGTGCTATTGGACGTTTGTTATAATGAGGGCTTCCGGTCGGATAAGATGCGGCGAATTATTTTGGGGGTGGAGGGAATCGTTTGGACGATTCTTTGGGATAGATTGGATTCGTGAACAGGGAAGGTGGAATTTTATTATATAGGCTCTTTGTCTTGTGGTAAATCAATTGATTTTTTGAATTGAATTTTTTGAATGATAGATTAAATATCGATCGAATTTTGGGTTTGTTTATTCGTGTAGAATAAAGGAATTGATTGAAATTATAGAGAATACTTACTTGTATTTCCTCGTGATTTGTATTAAAGATTTATTATTTAATAATGAAGATAAAAATAATTTTTCAGATACGAGTACGTTTCTCAATATTTTTTAAGGATACGCAACGATCGTTCCGTCATCCATTTTTGTTCGTCCAATTAGGTGAAAAATAACGGTGTTTCCTGAAATATCAGATAAAGCAAGATTTACCATTGTAATTCCCAAGGCCTCATTCCCAAGGTATTTTGGGGAGAGGTCACGGCGTTTTACAATTTTGTGAACTTTGTTACGTTTTAGATCCATGGCAAGGAGGAGAAAATAGAGCAAGCCGCGGCTTACCTGGCAATAAAACTTGACCTCGAGCTGTCGTGTATATTTCGTAGACCATTGGCGCTGTTTTTATCTCGAGATTCATTGGGACAACTTTGGAAACCTTGAATTTCGAACTCAGGAATATCTCCATATTTTCGAAGCTCGACTATGTCTAAAAAAAAAAAAAGAGAGAAAGAAAAAATAACGATCGAAAAATATTACGTTCAAATAATTATTTAATAAAAATTTCTATCGACGAGAAATGTGATAATAAATTTAAAAAAAAGAAATAGTAATACTAGTTACTTTTTATTATTTCATAAATAAATTATTTGATTTACTTCTCGTGCGAAATGTATTAAAAAATACGTTGATGCGACTCATATTTCGATTGACATAGTGAGTTCACTATAGCGAAACAAAGGCATCGACACATTTATATAACATAGTTTATTCCTATTATTTCCTTTATTAAATATATTCTTTCTTATTGTATATTCTTTCTTATTGTATATTCTTTATTTTAATCGAATCGTTTCACAACCTATTCCCTATAATAAAATAACATTAGAATATGTAAAGACACTATATTCCATTTCCAAAGATTAGATATCTCTGACGAAGCTTTTTTACCTCTCTTATTTCTCAACGCGTGAACAATATATCTCCGGTATTTCTTTATCAAAGAAAAAAAGAGATTCACATCCATCAATGTACACTTATCGTTTTCCAACTGTGTAGAAATTAACAAGAAAAAAAAAAAATCGATAAATATTCGAAACCATGGAAAGAAACAATTCATTCCTGTATCATCATTGCACAACAATGTATCAGAATCTCGACTATAAAACAAAATTTCAGGTTTTAATTCCATTTTATTCAAGCAAATTTTCGTTTTTACAAAATGTTGCTTCCAACTGTTCACTGTTGGAAAGAAGCCTCGCCTAGTGGACCGTTTATATCCATTTCAAATGGTTTGTTGACAAACCTGACACCACACGCCACACAGTAATAAAAGAGCTATAATTTGAGTATTCAAAATCGTAAAAATTATTTTTAGATACGTTAGGACAATCATCCAAGTCTGAAAACTGAAATATTTTTAAAATTATTATTTCTATACGTTTTTTACAGTGTTGCTTCCAACTGTTCACTGTTGGAAAAAAGTCTCGCCTAGGACGGTTTATGTCCACTTCAAATGGTTTGTTGACAAACCTGACACCATACGTTACACAGAAGAGCTATAATATTCAAAATCGTAAAAATTATTTTTAGTTACGTTAGGACAATCATCCAAGACTGAAAACTGAAATATTTTTAAAATTATTAATTATTTCTATACGTTTTTTACAAAGTGTTGCTTCCAACTGTTCACCCTTGGAAAAAAGTCTCGCCTAAGACGGTTTATGTCCACTTCAAATGGTTTGTTGACAAACCTGACACCATACGTTACACAGAAGAGCTATAATATTCAAAATTGTAAAAATTATTTTTAATTAATCATAATCATCCAAGACTGAAATATTTTCAAAATTATTAATTATTTCTATACATATTCATATTATGAGAAGTAAAAGATCTTTATATTATAGAATTTTCAAGCATTTCATGCCTAATGAATCGAGACCGTCGCATCTGAAGAAAGAAAAATGCGCGTGAAAATATGCATCTCTTTTCCTTCTTTTCATCAGTACTGTACATTCGATTGATCTAATATCGATTTAAATATGAAACTACAAATACGTAATATTTCGTATTCGCAATCAACTGCCAATTTTTGACCATTTCCACACATTTCGTGTTAAAAACCAAGGATGAGGCACCTAAGGATTTTAGACACCTAAAACTGTAACGATTCGTGACCCTAACGGGACACTTGTGTCGAGGATGTTTGCGGAAACGTCGCCGATCGTTCCGTCACGCGTCGCCTCCCTTTTATCTCCACTGGCCTCTGGAAACAGAGAATAAGAACGAGGAGAAGGAAAAAAGGAATACGGCGTCTCATTGTCCCCGGGAAATAAAGGCGGACACCCCCGAGCCTTCTGTTTTCCACCGTTGCGTGGAACCAATGAAGGCCCGTCGTAAATCTAGAGCAACCCGGTAGGTGGTAGCAGCTTTTTTTTTCCTCTCCTTTTTTTTCCCAAAATGCTTCTTTTCGAAAATTGGAATAATTTTTGGAATCCCCGAAGAAACCTTGAGCTCTCGTCCCTCGCCTCTGGATCCTGGAACGTAATCCCATTCTAATGGACGCTGCTTCGTACTGTGGGCGAATAATTGAATAAAATATTCAAAGCGAGTGTAAATTTATTATTATCAAAGTCTCTCGATTTATTTTATTTTTATTTATTTATTTATTTTTATTTATTTTGATTTATTATAATCGCAAAAAACGCAAAGTCGAGTTCACGAAAGTCGTACGAATATTTAATCCAAAATATAACGATTCTTAATATTTTTTCATATTACGAAGAAGGAGCGAGTGATAAAAAGATGGCCGCTCAAGAGAGAGAGGAGGCCACGCACGGGATCGAATTTCGTCACGGCCCCACCCCGGCGAAAGGGTTGGCCTTTATTCCCTCGTCAGCCGGCGAGTTATTACACCGTTGTCAGATACCACCCTCCGTCGATCTGCATGCGACCCCTTCGTCTCCTCCTTCTCCACGTTGTTTGGTCGGAAACCAAACCCGATGGAGGCGCGACCATCAGCCAACCGCAAAAGCGATTACGAATTAACGTGCCGCTGCTTCTTCCGAGTTTATTACGCGCGTCCTGCCGTATAACGCCACCCTTGCTCTCGAATCCTCGCATCCCGGCCTCCCCCCTGGGGCCGACTACAATTATCGCGCCTTTTGTTTCGCAATCCGCCGCGGATCCTCTCCCCTTCTCCCGCGGGTAGGGGGGATGGGCGAGTAAAATTCCGCTTATTTTTCAACCTGCTCCCCTGTGTCGAGTTTAGCGGATCGGCGAGAAAACGCCTCATCTGCCATCCTGAATCATCATCCTGAGAGGCGTGAATGAGGTCTCGATCATTGGGAAAAGGTGGTGGAGTATTTTATTTTTTGACGCGGCAGAAAGATAGTTTTGGAAGTTGATGTTTTAATTGTTCGTTTATTCGATTGGATAGGATTTTGGATGAGATGCAAAAAATAATAATTTAAAAATAATTTTTGAAAAGATAAGATCAAGTAATTATTCGTTTATTTGGATTAGGATTCGTTGTACTTGGATTGTACTTTTCGAGATAATCAATTTTTGAAGTCGAAAAGAAACTATATATATATATTTGAATCATAAAAAAAAGTAACAAGCATTGTCACTTTGTAGCAAGCATCATAACGAAAAAAAGTCTTGAAATAAATTTTGCCAATTGTACTTTTCTATCCTAAATAGACCCAGAATTTCCTTGGTTACACATTATTCCAATGATTCTCTTTTTTTCTTTCGCACGGACGGATATTCCTATCGTACGAAAAAAGAAACTCGTAAAAAAAAAAAGAGAAAAAAAACACGGCGAAAATTGCAACGCTCGAGGGTAAGGCAGCTTGCCAAAAATCGAAATCAGAAGAAATTTTCCTGGTGGAGGGATGAAAACGCGGCGCGAATACAACGCGTCTCCGTCGAAGAAAGATAGGGGGTGCAGGGAGACGAAAAAGAAAACGATATCCACGGATAGCGGGACAGAGAGCCCACCATCGAACCGAGTATGAGCGAGAGGAGGAGGGAAAAAAGGTGTATCGGCAACGTGATGCATCGTAGCATTCGAGCATTCGAGCATTCTAGCATCGAGAGTTCGAGGAGAGTGAAAGAAAGAGAGAAAGAAAGAACGATTTAGTGTAATACGAAGGAAGAAGGAAGAATAAAAAAATATACGATTCTAGCAGGTTCGAGAGAGAGAAGGAAATTGTGGAAGAGCGAAAGAAAAGAAGAGGAAAAGAAGGAAGAATATGTAAGAGAAAAGAAATGAGAAAGAGAGAGAAAAAACCGTATAGTACTCAGAGAAGAAGTAATAAAGAAGTGATAGAAAGAATAAAAAATGGAAATAAGAAAGAATTAGTTCATAATGAGAAGGAAGAAAAAAACGAATGTATAATTGAAGAGAGGAATGCGAGAGAACAGAAAAAAAGAATGATTACAGCTACAGAAACAAGAATAAAATATACAAGGAAAGAAAAAAGAAAATAATAGATGCTAGTTCGAAGTGAGGAAAATAAGGGGTAGCTCGGCGCCACCGCCCCATGCTTGGCTTGCAAACTGACTTCCGTCCTCCGCGCGACTATTCAGACGCCGGTTGGCGTTTTTATACCAGCTCGAACGAGAGAAAGAAAAAAAAAAAAGAAAGAAAAAAGAAAAGAAAAAGAGAAAAAAAAAAGAAAAGAGGAATCGGTAGAAGAGAAGGAAGAAAAAATACCACGTACACACATATATATATATATATATAGAATGGAACAAGAGAGGCCCTAGACTGGCTAGCGGCTAGCAGCACGTATCCTAGAAGCAAAAGTGTTGGCTATCCCTTCTGGTTCACTTCTAGCACCACCGCTAGCAGTTCCACGTCTCGTGTACCAAAGACCAGTCTATAATATATCTCCCGCCTTATCTGCCGCTCGCTGTTTACTGCCCGATAGACTCCGCAGATAGCCGGGGCCCTGCATCACCACCGCCTCGCGAGAGAGCCGAGTCACTTACTTTTATATATGTTGTTACTTACGTCAGGGAGCACGCGGTAGGGAATTCGTGAGACAAGTTGGAAAATGCTGATGGCCGGATCGAGATACAGCGACGCCGAAACGACGCTGAGGCGGAGGGCGGTTCCTTCCTCCTCCCCCCCCCCCTCCACCTTCTTCGTGGAAGGAACGAATATTTCCTTGCCCGGTCTTGGGAAAATGATTTAGAGGAGGCGTTGGTCGAGACGTATCAAACCTTGGATTCTTTACGACGAGATTCTCCACATCTTGGGAATCTCGGCCCTATGAATGTGGGATGACGGTTGTTTGTCACACTTTCGAGCCGGTTAAAGTGGAACAGAGTTTTCTTTTTTTCGAGAAACGTGAAATTTGAAAATTTTGAATTTGAAAATAGATCAATTGTATTAATAATCGTTAAAGTATTTCAAAATGTTTAATGTCAAAACAAAAAAAAAAAAAAATATATATTTCTTTTCTATATTAGATACTGACTTTATCAATGCCAAAATTCATCGAGAAATCCATTCCATGGATAATACGATTTATCTATTGAACTACAAGTTTTCCACAGTGATATTAAAATCACCAAACTTCGCCCATTCCTACGAGATTTCTCCTCCACTCCACCCCACAATACCCCCCATCCTGATGTGGTGGCGTCCGGTACCGATACAATCGGGTTCCCAGGACCCTATATCCCTCTCCCCGGCTCGCAAATAAAGAAAATGAGAAGGCGGAGGAGGCAACTACCCCCCAGGAATAATCGAAAGAAAGAGAGAGGTATCAAAGATACACAGAAGTAGAAGTCGGCGGTCCTCGTACCGGAACTTCCTTCTTTCCGCCGACTGATCGACGAGCCAAGTTTTCTCGTCTCTCGGATTTGGGTCGGGATCTCCGCCTCTCTTTCTCTCTCTCTCTCTCTCTCTCCTTTTCCTTTTTCCTTTTCTTTCCCGATTTTTCGACTCGCCGGTAATTTCCAGGCAAGTTTTTCCTCCTCGCGTATCGTTCAGGCTGCCTCATGAAAGTCTGATGACGAGAGTAGAAGTTGAGAAGAGGCGATAGGAAGGTGATTGGACGACAGAAATGGAGGATCTCTCCGTAAGAAAAATTGTATTTTCAACAATAATAATACTCTTGAAAATATATATTTATTACACAGAGAGATGCAACATTGAGTCAGAAATTTTTAAACTTCGTTGTTAAAAAGAATAATGGAAGATTATAAATAAATTTCATTTCGTTGGAATATATAAAAATAGTGGAGAAGTATATTGTTTACTTTTGGAAAGAAGTCTCGCGGGACGGCACAGGGGCAAGAGGAGTCGTCCTTCGCTAGGACCGCTTATCTCCATTTCAGACAAACTTTGTTGACGAACCTGACACCACACGGTAATAAAATAACTATATTTAAAATCGTAAAAATTATTTTCATTTATGAAGTTACGTTAGAATAACCATCCAAGAAGCTAAAATATTTTTGAAATTAATTATTTCAATATGTTTAACTTATTCAGATACGATTATTATGATCATAATTATTATATGCATATTATGAGAAATAAAAAAATTTTTATATTACATATCTTAAAATTCTCTGTATTCTACGTTAATGCATCGAGATACAGATCGTCGTTTTGGATTAATATATGCGACCAATGAACAATAAGTTTATTATTATTATTATTAATGTATCTTCTATATATATAATTACTAATTGGAGAGTAATTATTCAAATTCTAAAGTTAATAAATTATCGATTATGGATTGGACGAGAAGAACGAGGAGGATCTCGTACCCTTACTTTCTTGTACACCCTATAAAAATTAAGCTCGCGGCATCTCCCTAATGTAATTTGGGATCGCGCTTTTATCGTACAAATGAATGGTCGGCATCGTTACTTTGCATCGGGTTTTAGAGAGATTTAGACGGTGGCGCGTTTCTTGTTACGGGACGATTCGTCTTTTGTCGTGAAATCGAGAGGTGCTGTTTCTGTTTAAGTCCCGAGATCGCTTTTCGGGCGCTCGATCAATCTTCCTCCGTGGCCGGCCTGTGACCGTATACGGTTGACAAGTGTTGTTTCGAATCGTTGCAAATTATATTTGCGGATTATTTGTTGCGGGATACGATGAAAAAGTGGTGGAATAATTCGAAGCGATGTTTGGTTTCGGACGAATTCGGGGTTAAGTCGAAATAAATTATTATTCGTGCACAATTTTTTTTATCTTTTTTTTTTTTTTTTTGTTCGATTTTTGGTCGAAACATACCATTATATTTGGTAGATATTATTTTTCTTATTTAACAATTTATTCGAGAGTGACTTAAATTATTTTATTGATTCTTTTCTTAAACGTTCTTTTCTTTTTTCTTTAAATTTCGCAATTTTTGATCTTGATTGAGAGAATCTTCTTGTTGTAAGAAATTGAAGGTAATTTATTTCTTCAAATAAGATCTCTGAATTTACTCTGAATATGTTTTTGTTTTATAATAAAAAGTGGCCATCCTGAACCATCATCCTGCATTAACTTCGGCAGAATGCAGGCTTTAAATTGCAGGCTTTGTTTCGCGGAATACGTTTTCTTTCGCGTGACCGACTTACGGAATTTTCTTTTGTTTGCAGCGTAAAAAGATGTATTCTTCTTCTTTTTCCCCTCTGCAACTTCTGTTTTCTTTGCTTTCTTTTGCACAATGATAATATTTCTCGAATAATAAATTATCTCGTGGACGTTTTAATTGCTAATACAAGAAAAAAGAAACGAATGGAAAATATCTAATTTTCACTCTCAAAAATCATCGTAAATTCATTTGACAAACTTAATTTAACTACAATATTACAAATACTTACTCAAAACCACTATTCCACTATCGCATAAAAAGCGATATTGCATCAGGTACATCGAAGAGATGACCATAATATTCACAATCAGAAGACACTGAATTCACAAATTTCACAATTAATTCAACAACCTCTATTATTCAAAAAGAACACGCAATTCAAATAATTCAAAATATCCGAGCACCGAAAAAGTGAAAAATGGCCGCCATATTGCATCGACCAAAGCGATGAGCTCTTCGATCCGCCATGGAGCCTGTTAAAATATCACCAACCAAAATCTCTCACCATTCCAAAAAACAATCTCGTCCTATTTTAAAACTTCTCGAAAACGCAAGCAAAGTCTTTCTCACCGTCGGCGGTGGAAAAATATCTTTTCCTCGTCGAAACGACAAAATCGGTAGGCCATCTTCCTTCACGCGTATAAGATAGAAGGAGACGGTAAAACCGGAGGGGAATCGTCGTTCCGTCCCCTCGTCTTCGTCGCAATAGCTGCTTCGAACAGCTGTTGTCCTATGGTGAATCGCACTTTGTTCGAGCATCGAGGGAATAGGTCGGAGCAAGTTTTTCCTATGTACGGCCATTCCCACCCCACGGCCATTTTTAACCACGGATTTTTTCGAGGCTTAAGCGTCAGTCCATCGCGTGCCCGATTTCAGATCTGCTGCTCCGTGTATATCCTTTTTCGATTCACGTAATTTTGTCGCGTAATTTTTGCACCTTGACCTCGCCTTGTGTTTGGATTTCTTGCTGGACGAGGTGTGATGGCGGCGACCATGTGTTTCTTGCTGCTGGAAATGACGAGAGGGGAATGAGAGAAGAGGTACATTAATATTAAATCACACGTAATGACACTAAGACGTGACAGTAAGGTCAAATTTTTATACGGTTTTTTATGGTTTATTTTATTTTTTCAATGCAATGTTTATTATATTTTATGCTGTTTTAAATAAATGCATGTTTTAAATATGCGCAATCTATTATTCATTCTTGATACGGAAGTTGATAAAGGAATTGATGTGGAATTTTTTCTCAACTTAATTGAAGCAAGGAATAAAGGTGGAAAATCGCTAAATGTTCTGTGCAATCGGTATATATATATATGTAAATAAATTATATTATGTTATTAGTAGTCATTAATTATTATATAAGCATTGCTAAAGCCAAGAGAATTCCAGATATCATAATAAAACTGTATCTTCTATTCTACAATTCTTTCATTCTTTTCATAAAAATAATACTCTCACATTCAACAATATTTAACACGATTATAATTTGTTTCCAACGAATATCATAAAATCATGTAACACGTCTTTGCGCGATATTAATATATTCCCATCTTCAACGTTTTCTCGTTATCCTCCATTTTTTCTCATCCATATTGCTGAAAGGGCGCACGAAAATCCAATAACTCATCCGTACTCTCCATCAATTTTCAAATACCGGTTAAAAACGGAATCAAAACAAGCCATTGCAAGTAGTTACATACTTTCTATCCTCGCGTCCTCCTCTTCTCAACTAGGAACATTTTTTCTCCCCAACCAACAGCCTATGTCGCCGCCTATCTCGATGCGAACTGGGTCAAAGTAATTTTCCCCGCGCCACCAAGGGACGAGGATACGCGTAAGAAGGTATCCATCCTTCCAAGGGATACGCTCCATACGTGGATCGTAGCGCGACGTCGTTAATAACGAGCCGCTGTTACGGCTGAAAAATGGATTGCGAATACCTGAAATATGATAATAAAGGTGAAATATCGAGAGGACAGCGGAAAGTGGCCGTAGCGTCGGGTTGCGATCCTTCATCACGCAAAGCCCTTCGATAAGGCCGCTATTGGAATCTCGATAGGGGTAGCCGAAGACTGAAGGGGTGGGGTGGAGGTTGGTAGATCGCGGAGATCGGATTTGAACCGTCTCGAGGGATGGCGAGGGGAAAAGGGATGGGCAGGAGGGGATAGAAGAGACCTATAGCTGAAAGGTGTTTGTACGCGAGAGTTCTCGTCTCGCGTTCCTCTGCGCGAGTATTCTAGTTCTCCGGGGATAAAATGTGGATGGATGAGCCATAGATTTATACCGATCCCTGTAATATCGTATCTACGCGGCGCAGCATAGGGGGTAACGAAGGGTGAAGAGCGGACGGAGGGGTTTGTCAACGGTACAGGATGATGTATCGCGATCAAATGCTGATAACGCGTCCATAAGATCCATTAAAGAACCCTATTTGCGGCCACCGTTTTTGCCACGCAAAGTTGTTAATCTTAATTTTTCCTCCCGATATATATTTTTGAGAAAATGATCCTTGAAATTTGGGCATAACGATATATTCGAGATATAACGAGCTATCTAAACAAATCTAATTTAAAAATAGTATAAAATTTAATATTGAAACATCGAGAGATAATTGCGAAGTAATTTATTTCGATAGTGTTTATTTAGAAATGTGGATAATTTTCTTCGAAGGAAAATTTTTTCGAAAGATGTATCAATCCGCCAGAGACGACGACGCAGTGAACATTATCGATTGAACGCACGATGTGGCACAATGTCCGCCAGGGACATTGCGTACGTTTTAAAAGCCGCCGCTGTTTTCGCTCGGACTATTCGTAAATCGTCCGTCGCTGATCAATCATTTCCGAATCGCGAAGCACACTCCAGCACCGGTGGACAGGTCTCATCAATCCGTTGTATCGTCGAGCACGGGTGGGGAAAATATTGGCAAGTGTTTTACGATGATTCCCACGATCGAGAGGGAAAAGATCGTGTGTGCACAGGCATATGTAACGCGACCATAACGCCGCATCGCTCGAAAGAGTATCATAAACGAGCGTCGATTGTTCTCCTTTTGCCTGGCTGGTGGCGGTAGTATCGAGGAAAAGAGTCGGGAAGTCATTGAAAAAGAGAGGTTTTGTCAGAATACGGGATATACCGGCGAGGATTGGGTCGAAATTGGGATGAGAGGCAACCGGAGAGAGGAGGGAGGGATGGAAGTGGTGGGGATGGAAGCAGATATATATCCACGGCAATGCGTTACGGGTTCAGCTAAATCCGCCATGATGAATGTGTTGGCGGGAATAAATCCGCAATGCACACCCCCACTGCCTTCATCCTCCGCTGTGCCGCCTCCCCCCCTCCTACTTTTACCCTGCCGATTTCTCCCCTCCCCTCACCATCTTTCCCACCCCTTAACATCGCTCGTCCTCATACACTTTCGAAATACATCTCTTTCTCCCTTTCTTCCTTTTCTTCCTTTCTCCTTTCTTCCCGTTATTTGCTCTCTTTTTGTTAGCGCTTCTCCTCCACCTCCGCCCCCCTGTCTTTCTTGGCTTCTCTTTTGCCATTGCGCGCCTCTCCGTGCATTTCTTTTGGCTTCTTCTTATATCGAGCGTCTTTATATCGAGCCTCGGCCAGATATTGCCCCGTTTTTTACACGTACACTCGCGACGCGATGTGCGCGCGTATATATTTTTACGATACTCGATCTACGGAGTCTGGGAATAAAATTATTTGGCTCGATTAGCGGACGATTTGTCCGATTAATACGAGATACGCGGTTCCTTGAAAAGATGTATGGTTCCACGAAAAGAAATGGTAGATAAAAGTTGGTTAAAAATCTTCTATATAGTTATTTCGAAACGTCCGAGAAGTTTTATCTGTTTCCTTTATGTTCTTTTTGAGTTAAATAAATTACACTGTTATGTAGATCTTCGAAAAGTTCGGGCATCCTAACCTTTACTTAAAAGGTAAAAGATGTATGTAACTTCAGATATAGTAATATATCTTGTTGAATGAAAAGGTATTAGATAGGATATTTCGACTAAAGAGGACAGTACAATTTCCATATGGCCGTAAAAAAAAGAAAAAAATTCGAGATACTTTTTCTTTTCTCCATACGGCGATGTATCGCGAATTGGTGGAAAAATAGTTTTATCGATTTGTTTACATCGCGTATTTAAAATGCAATCTCCCATCCGGTTATCAATCTCTCCTCCGCGGCATCTTTTCGCGTTTATTCCTCTCTCTTCCCTCTCGCCCGCCCGTGTGAATACGAATACCACTCTATTCTTCCGCGTCCATGATGAAGCTGTGCCGCTGTGCAACGCGCCGGCGCTGCGCGCGCATGCACGTGACCACGCACACACATAGGCGTAAAACGCGGCTGATCACGTTTTCTAGCTCTTTCTCTCTCCCTCTCTCTCTTTCTCTTTGCTCTCGAACACGCTCGACCTCTCTTTTATTTATGCACGTCTGCACCGGGCAGGTGGACGTTTATTAGGATTTATGGAATGGATCATTTCACGCTTGGCAAGCGTTTTTTATTGCTGCCTCTTTTTAAATGAGATGCAACGATCACCGTGATGACGAGGCGAAGAAGGAACGAGAGATTACGTATCGCGATACGGAATCGGTCCAACCGTATGTATACCCGTTTAATGCTGTCCCAGATGATAATTTATCCCGTAGCCCGTAAGACAGAATTTCGAAGGAAGAATTAAAATCTTCGAGTTATGAAGATATCGTCTTATCGAAAGTTTTTGACTAAGACAGATTTTATAAACAAAAATCTTTGCTTTTAATATTCTTTTAAATTGTAAACGCTCAAAGAAAAAAGTTCGTGTTTCATCTTTCTCGTGAAATTCGAAATTTCTTGAAATTTCAAAAATTGAACGGTGTCGAAAATATTAATATAAAATGTACAAATAATATTTCCACTTGTAGAAGCTATGCTTCGTGATCTTTCAGTCGTGCAACGCCAATCGTAATTGCGATCTATAAATCAAATATCGACGACTCGGGACAAGAGAAAATACTTTCGAGAGCAAAGAGAAGGAGAGCGAAGAAAAATACCTCGGTTGTACAAAGGAATCGCCGAAATTCCGATATACCTAACCTCTGCCACGTTTGGAGAGAGAGAAAAAAAAAGAAATAAAGAAAGAGAAAAAGAAAATCGTAGCCGCGATATTATATTAAGAAATTATGAATCGCGCGCGGTTGCGCGCAAGAAACACGAATCATAAATCTCGAGGCAAGGCAAAACTCTATGAGCCACGAGGAAGATATAATTGACACGACAGGCATAAATTCCATTCACCCATTATTAATGACGTATTTCTCCATTCATTTTCATTCTTCGGTTATAACCACAACTGGTTACTAACTGTTTATCATCTTAGCCATCCGTCCGCGGCGAACGAAAATTTATGTCTTCATCGATAGCCTACTCGTTGCAACGGCCGGGAGCAAGTATTCGCGTTCCATCGTTTGGTGCGCCTCTACTTTCCGCTCTGGCTCGATCAATTATTTCATTCCTCTCGGTATTCGTTCTTATTCACTCTTCGTGCTCCGCCTTTTTGCGTAAAAAGGAAAAAAAAAAAAAAGATTACGCGAGATTGAAAGAATAATAATCGTACGTCGAACAAGAAAAGTGACGTGTTAGGTTAGGTTGATACACTTGACAAAGTTTTGTATCTTATTCTTCGTATTCCATCTTTAGGATCACAACAAAGTACAATATTAGGTAAGATTGATATATTTGAGAATAAAGTCTCGCAAATTTCTCTTGAAAATTACTTTAATCTTGTTAGAGTGACACTGTAACGAAGAAAGAAAAACTGTATTGAATCAAGTACACGAAATATACGTATAGGTTATATTCCATTACATCGTCACTTTTATACACATCGAGTCAAAAATTAGTGCAAGATCAGTACAATTTATTTCAATATCTAAAATAAATTAACGTAACCTTAGAATAATTGACACGATTAGATGTAAAACAAGCGCCAATTAGGAGTTCTTACGTACAGCATCATAGCTATGTAATCTACGTTGATCCAATAAATTATATCCAC
Source organism: Apis laboriosa (assembly GCF_014066325.1). Taxonomy (NCBI): domain Eukaryota; kingdom Metazoa; phylum Arthropoda; class Insecta; order Hymenoptera; family Apidae; genus Apis; species Apis laboriosa. The sequence goes on from NW_025222181.1 coordinate 1,552,640, forward strand.
CTTGCCACCATTCTCGTGCAGTCGATCGAAACTTTATCCAATTAATCCATTAATTCTTACCGATCCTCCTTAACGATTAAAAGTGAAAATTCGTCGAATAAAGCGTCGAATCTAGATTGATAAGCAGCGATATCAAGATCATTAGTCCTCCTCTCGATTCTTTGCCGGATAAAGGGAGGCTGTTATTTATGATCGCCCGTTTGTAGAGCGAATCCGAACGGTTTCGTAGGCCGAATTCGAGAGGACGATACGAATATTCCCGGCCAGTTCAGTGGCCAGATAGGCCCCTCCCCTCCCTCCCTACGTACTCGGTGTGTGGAACACGGCGGATAATCCTTGTGGATTATTGCGGTATCACGTGGGTCCATACGTGCTCGCCGGTAGAGGATGCCCTAGGACGCCGTATTTGTATGCCGTGGAATACACCTACGTGTTTGTATCGTGGCCCGGGTTCTCCATGGAAACCCTTGCTAGGGGCCGGGCCTGCTGCGATACCCTAATTCCTAAATCTGTCGCCATAAGTCCTCGTTACAATAAATAACCCGACCGGTGTGTGTCTGGGCTTGCGCCTCCTATTCCTCCAACGCCTCCTACAGGTCTTCTTCCACGGCTACCTTTCGGCTAAGCGTTACCCCCTCCTCTCTGCTCGCCTATAGTTCGGTCCTCGTACATCTTTTCTATAAAGAGGCACGTTGTTCCGTGGACACCTCTGCTTTTTTACGCGCGCTTTTTTACACACACCATGGGAATCGTTTTTCGAAAAGTACGAAACGAGTAGAGCGATTTTTCTTCGGGGAGGGGTCATCATTTTTTATAAACGAATAAATTAATTAATAAGAAATTTCTAACCTATAATTTAGGCTCAGTTTTGATATTTGTTGAAATATGTGAATTTGTGAAATATTAAATTAACACCCGGAATTTTAGAAAATTTAAGATTCCTGTTTAGATCTTTTAAACTGAGTTCTAAAGGATCAATATAATTTTCTATTTCTCTATACTTTTCATATAACTTCGATAAGAATAAATTTCAGGAACTCTTCAAGATCATGGTCGTTTAACCACGGTAATAGTTTCTCTATTGTCTAAAAGAGATTAAAATTCAGGTCAAAGTCCTCCTAGGTCAGAGTCATTGAACCGTCACCGATCTTTTTTTTTTTTTTCGTTTCCCTGGTTTCTCAGCAATCCTCGTGGTCAACGTCTGACCTCTCGCACGCCCGCGTAATTATTCGTGAATTACCAGGCCGCGCAGAGGAGCGGGATAATCGATTGATAATTGCAAGAACGACGCACGAGGGGCCAGATCGTGTCGACGTTCGAAAATTACCGTCGTGACATTGCCGAGGGTGTATCGTGAGTCTTCCTGGGCGCATCCTCGCTTGAAAAGACGAGGCGGAGGAGGAGAATCCGCGCGGCGCTTAGGCGCGAGCTGCATGTGGAATGAGCGGAGAGGATAAATAACCGAGGGCAATAAGCTCGCGTGAAATTATGAATCCTGTCATCCCTCGTTCCTCCGTCTTCCACGTTATATCTCCACAGCCAACCCTCTCGATTATTGTCCCTTTCCCGGGGGGGAAGGATATGGCGGGTTCAACGAGTTAGAAAGAATCACGTGAATCATATCGATGGAATTTTTCTATACCCTTAATTTTTCGTAGTCGCATGAAAGTGGCCTAGAAACAAATCACCATATTCTATTATTATTTCTGTATACAATTAATATATAGAATGTTATATATAAAATGTTACCTGATATTAGTTCCCATCACCAAAATTCTCAAAATTCTTCAATTTCAAATCTCTCTCTTTTAAAACGGTTATCCAATAATTAATAATACCAACATTTCCAACTTTTCTCGTCACATTTTTAAATAATTTTCTATACAAAACCAAAAAAAAAAAAAATATATATATAAATAAAATATATAAATAATATAAATAATATAAATTTTTTATACAAAACCAAACTCTTATTGCAGATTTCCACTTCCACAACTCTGCCGCTCGTTCTCTCTTTCTGAAAAAAAAAAAAAAAAAAATCCAATCACATTTTTAAAAAATTTTCTAAATTTTTTATACAAAACTCTTATTGCAGATTTCCACTTCCATAACTCTGCCGCTCGTTCTCTCTTTCTGAAAAAAAAAAAAAAAAAAATTCCAATTATTCAGGAACGAGAGGCCGCGGGCAGAGAAAGCCAAAGTGCCAACTTTTATTCGAAGCGCGGGCTTCGGCGGACGGAATCGGAATCCCAACGGCCCTTCCCGGCCAACTCGTGCGCCGATCGTGCGACATCGCGTGGAATTCGAAAGCGGTGAATCGATGGTTAGGGCAGCCGGAGCTTGGTAAGTTCGGGGTCGCGCGACTCGAATCCCGAAGCGGTGCCGCGCTGATTTATACGAGTGGGCAGGATCAACAACCGGGAGAGCTGTTTAGCCGGTGCGTCTCATATTTATTTATCGGTGGCTGGAATCGGCTCGAGCCGATTCTAGCGCGTGCACGCGAAAACGAGAGACTCCTCTCCTCTCCTTCTCCTCCTTCCTTTCCACCCGTATCCTCCTCGCGGGGAGGAACGGTGGATTGGGAGAGTGGAAAGCGGCGCGGAGGAAGTCGGAACGCGGAGGGCGGAAGTGACGCCGGCGCCTCGACGGAGCCGAGGCAGGGCGCCGCCGGTGCGCTTCGATGCCTTCCTATCGCCTCCCCTCCCCCCTCCTCCTCCTCCCCCTCCGCCGGCAGTGTGTCTTCGTTATGTCATCTTCCTGAGTCGTTTAATGCGGTATTAACATATGGATGAATTTGTTTTGCACGGGTGAACGTGCGCTTGTTTGCCGGCAGATCTTGCCGATGGTTTTGCCGATCGTCGAGTTGAGAATTATTTTTTTTTTTTGATCGAATATCCGATCGAATGTTTCGAATCGATTCTCGTTGCTGAATAATTGGATTATTTTCTTTTCTTTTCAGTTGTAAGTAAGTTGTTTATTAGAAATGTTTGAATTTGTTTGGTATGATTATTATTATGTTTCAAATTATTGAAGTAATTTTAATTATTAAATTTTGTTCATGGAAATGTGTAGAGTATAGTAAGCTTTATTTTTATTAGTGGCTGCATGTATTTTGGTATACTATGATGAAAGTTAGTTTCTATTCTATTTGTATTGTTAATTTTTTTTTTTTTTTCTAAAGATATGTGTTTAAATTTTAATTAAATGGATTGTATCGTATTTCTATCGTTTCTTGTTAACGTTGCAAGATACTCCATACGATTACAACTATTAAATTTTGTTCATGGAAATGTGTAGAGTATAGTAAGCGTTTATTAGTGGCTGTATGTATTTTGGTATAGTATGATGAAAGTTAGTTAGTTTCTATTCTATTTGTATTGTTAATTTTTTTTTTTCTAAAGATATGTGTTTAAAATTTAATTAATTGTTTAGAGAATAATAATTAAATGGATTGTATCGTATTTCTATCGTTTCTTGTTAACGTTGCAAGGTATCCCATACGAAGTAACATTTTTTTACACGACTTGGATGAGCAATTATTTTGATACTTTTTTCCCGATAGCATCGATTTACCGCATTCCGCGTGTTTTATGGACAAAATAACGTTTTTATGCCCGATGGTAAAATACGGGATGCAAATTAACGCGTTACAGCGTGGCTTTTAATTGTAGAGAATTTACACGTCCTATAAAATGGGAATCGGGAAGGAATGGGAAGAGGTATTGTAGGGTAATTATGGGAGAGATGCGATAATTTACGAATCGTCACCGTGTTTACATTTTGAGAAATTTTTTCGTGGATAAATATCGTACAACGTATTTCACTGTTACTCGTAATCTTTAAAAAATTGAAACTAAAAATATCGCAACTTAAACTTTTCTTAATACATAACAAGAATTATAAAAAAACTTTGTAATATCCAGAATCGAATCGATCGTGTCAGTTACTATGGAAATAGATATTCTAAAGATCGTTAAAGTTCAAAGAATTCATAATAATAATTAATAACTTTATCTCTTATAACATGAAAATCCTTAAAAAGAAAAAAAAAAGGAAAAGAAATTGCTTAACTAACTCTTAACTGATGAACAAAAGGATAAACCTAACCTAACCTATAATATCTATAAATCGTACATCATATTCAAAGTATCTAAAAACACAGCACTTCTTTCCCACTTGCATAAAGTCAAAAGAGAAGAAAAGCAAAAAGAAGAAGAGGAAACAATCTAAAACATAATTTAATGGTCTCACGTCTTTTTTTCACTTACCCAGATCACTATCTACACCGATCGTTCCATATCTGCTCGATAATCTCGTCGGCGCTACGGGCGAAAACCACTTCACACACCATCAGGTATTCCTGATCGTGATTTCCTGATCGGCCATGCACGCCGAGGAATCGAGCGTGTGCCAGGCCTACGTTAATCACGTTTCAACTTTTCAGTATGTACGATACGTCTCCGCATCCTCTATGTTCCTCGCGTATTGACGATCGACGCGCGCTCTGACGATTTAAAGTGGTTCCGCTAGAGCGTGTAATTGTGCCTCGTGCGCGCTTTCGAATTTATCGACAAACGTGCGCGCGCGCGCGCGTGTGTGTGTGATGCGTAAATTATTAACGACGTACTATTAATTAATCCTGCGTAGGATTTCGCCGCGGCTTCCGCAGCTTCCTGCCCGATCAAAATATTGCCTTAATTGATGAGGACATCGAAAAATATACGTGTATATTTTACGCGTAGGTGTGCACGGCAGGATGCAAAAGCACTGTAGACACAGAACGAATAGAGCAAATGCTACATTTAACGTGAGAAGCGCGCGGGTAAATAAATACTAAAGGATGGACGCTGCTTCCGCCTGATATTTCATCAGGATCGTTGCAACAAGTTCGAATATTTTCAATCTGTTCGATCTTCGGTTATTTTTTAATTTGAACTGTTGTATTTACTTTCATGAATAATCATCGATTTTTTTAAGAGTAAATTTTAAGAGAAGAATTGCAATTCTCTTTGGTTAAAATTTCGTCAACTGTTGGTTGATTTTCGTATTTCTGAATTCTTATCCGCGCTGCATTTTTTTATTCTTCGTAATTTTAATATTAATACCGCATCGAAGAAACTGTTCTTGAACGATTAAGAACCAGAATTATCCTTTCCAAAAATTCGAGATAGCTCCATATCCACCAAAGGTTTCAGTTAAACATTAAAAGCATCCCTGAATCGAAAGCGTAATTGCACCGAAATATAATCATAAGAAATGATTGCCAGGCTATGATGTATAATTAACAGCGAGGCCGGCCGTGAACGTCCGTGAATGAACGGTGGCAATGCGTGCGTGCCAGCAGGTATAAAGCTCGCGCTCGTCTCTTAGGGCGGATTCAATTAATCAAAGCCGCGTCGGGCCCGGCCGCTGCTGATTACTCTTGCGATGCACTTAGTCGCGTACATGCGATTACACGCTGTGAGATAGACAGATGAGGCTACGTGCTCGTAGTTAATCTTCCAAGCGTCAAACGGTACAAACGACACGTAGTGGAAGGTGAGCCGAGGTATGCACGTTGGCCAAGAAGGCTCGTGTGCACGTGTGCGGTACGTACGCACACAGAGGAGAGAGGCGGACATCTTGGCCAAGCAAGCGTGAGTCGCAAGTGGTCTCGCGTACGCGGCTGCCACGGCGTGGACTCCTCCCGTGATATAGAGCTCTAATATGCGAATGAATTAACCAAATGGAGCCGTATACCCGCCATCTCTGTCCTCCCGATACGCCTCTGCTCGAATTGAATCCGACTCGCAGCCGGAGATCGATTCCTTAGCCGGAAGATGATTTTTCGATTTGTCCATTTATCGTTGCGACACGGCTCTACTTGACGTTCGCGGATGAATTTAGTGCGCACGCGTAATTAAGTTGTGCGGTTACCACTTCGTGCTGCGAGCTTCGTGTTTCTTCCCTTCGTGTTTATTTGCGGTTTTCGATCTTGAATTGAGTGTAGAAGGAAAATTTTTATTCGATTAGTATTCGGATAGATGTGGTTTCGTAGATTCTTATAAGATCTACGAATATATATATAGATATTCGAATATATATATGTACGAATATATATTCGTACATATATATATATATATATTCTTATATAGATTCTTATAAGTTTCTTATAAGATAGTTTTGTTAGTAGTTGACAGTTTTTGTTAGTAAGGGGATCGGTGCAAATGTTGTCATTTACTGAATGATAAACAATTTCGAAAAAATATCAGCATTCATTTCGATGAAAAAAGATAACCGGAGTTCAAAGCATCTTTTTCTAATATTTATGTACAAATTAATGTTATATTCGGATAACGTTTCATCGTATGATTTTAAACGAAAACAAAAAACATAGAAATAATCGGTAGAAATAAATGGTACGGATATTAAACGTATACAATCCTCTAACAATCTGAATTGAAATTTCACGAATTATGAAACCGACGATCGATCATATCATTCCAAACGAAGAATCTCCAAGTGCCTCTTAAAAACTCACTTTTTCCAACGGAGGGGCCACCTTCAACAACCTGCTGGCGCGCAATTGCGAGGGTGGTGCGGGGGTTGAGAGATGCAGAGAGAGAGCAGGCGCGGTTCCACGTGCAGGAACGCACACGTGGCGGGGCCACGGTATGCACACGGGCGGAAACTGAACCGCACATATCTGAATACGAATGAAAAAGCTTAATGCGCCATTATTTACTTGATAGTGGACAACCTGGTTCCACGGGTACACCAGCACGTGTTTACGCGTTTATAACAGACGTGACGTAGAGTGGTTATATCCCAGCCAGGGCGTATGCGTCAGCCAGGGCGGGGGTGGGGGGTGGCGGCCGGCGTTCGAGAGGAGGGTGCACGATGGGCAGAGGTTGTTGGTGTACGCCGGTCCGAGTCGGTGTTTCGCACGATGCAGCACGCGCATTACCCGGGACGCCGGTAATGCGGCGTCGGGTTCACACCGGTACATATATTTTATTTAACACTGACACGGCCGCTGTGTGGAGGGGCGAAATTACGCGGTGTTATTAATGAAACTAAACTATTAATTTAAATTCCATTGTTCCATTATAAATAATTACCTGTTAATTACCGGTGGAACAGGCCACCCCCCTCGGTACCCTCCCCTCGGTGTAATGTGATCGGAGCCAACAAACGATACGCGCCATTTGTTACGGATTCACGCCACGGCCAGATTAATGTACCTTTTTCCTGTGACTCGAACCGTATAGATATATACCTTTTTTTTTTTTTTCGTTCTTTTNTTTTTTCCATGGGTATTGCTCGTTTTTTAAGCCGGATTTTATCGTTGCTTTTTTTTTCGAAAAGAGATATCCTCCATTCCATTTCCTTTTTCGAAGTCCAAGTCCGATGGGTGAAGTGTGATTTGGGAATTATAAAACAAGTGAAATACAGTTTGATTACGTTGTGAATTGGAATTATGAGAATTATCTTTTAAATGTAGCAAAATTGTATTGTAATAATGTTAATACGATGACTTAATGCGTTGTTGTAATGAGATTACAATATTTGTCAGGTGTCTTTGTTATTCCCTTCATCTAAAATCCTCAAAAGTTTCCGATTCTTTGATTTAAACCGGATTAAGAAACGGTCCTCCCCGTTCTATTTCTACCTAAGATATCTTGATCCATCATTCTTGGTAACGAGCAGAAGAATAATGCCGCATCTATAAATTCATTTCCAATTGAAAGTAATCGGTCCGCGTGGCGTGTTCCCAACCGAAATTAACTCGAACTTAGTATTACAAACCCTCGCCTCCAATCAAACTGGGGTCGAGCCTCTCCCCTTCAACCAAAAAAGAGAATAAAAAGGAAAAAAAAAAAAAAAAAAAAAAAGAAAATGTCTGTATTAAATCCACCAGCGTTTCGTCCTTTGTCCTTTTTCCCTTCATTGTTCTCAACCAATTGTGACCCAACAAATACCACAACAAAAACCAGACCTGAATGTTTTAAAAAATTTCCAAATGACATTGTTTTATAATAAAATTATTCTAATTTATTTTTATATATTTTTCGCAATTATTTAACGTTTCATGAAATAAATTATTCGTTACTTGATTTCGATGAAAATAATTAGTTTTTTAATGTACAACATCAAATTGTTTATATCATTATTGCTTCTAACATTTATCGTTTATTATTTATTTTGAAAATTATTCCTATTCGATTCTTCAATCGATTATTCTCGACTTAACAAAGAACATAACTTGAATTACATTAATCAAATAATAAACGGCATTATTTCAAATAAATTTCGTCCAAGTCTGCCAAGGATATACCTGATATACTTATCTCTTCAAAAGCATGAATAATATTCCTTTCCCTCCCTTTTCCTCTCCCACTCTTTCTCTCCATTCCCTTTTTTTTATCTAGTCTACAAACTCGGAAAGGAGGCACGACCGAAAAAGAATTTCTGGCAGGGTGAAGAAGGTAGCGTCAGAACGTTAGAAGTTGGTGAAGGGGGGAGGGGGCGAGGGTGTTATCTGGGTGGCGGAGGACCGAGCGGCAACATAAATATTAGGCTCCTCGTTAATGCCTCTGGTAGCTACTGGCGTTACGTTTCGCAGTAAGTAAATTATGCGATATGAAATTATTAGCGCCATTAAAGAAATTTATACTTTTTCCACGTCGCGGGTACGGGCCCCCGGGTTCCTTACCGAAACTCAAGATTGGTGACGATTTTTCTATTTTATCTGCTTCCAGTTTGCCTCGTTGCCTTCGAAACCCACTCCCCGCCTCCCCTGATATCGTAACTCCCCCCACCACTTCTGTTTCTCCATCTTTCTTCCTCCATTGGCCTCCTACCGCGGCGGTAACCGCCTAATGTATTTGCAAGAGCCAATTCCCATCGTTATCCCTGGCTATGATCTACGGTTACGGCGGTTTGATTGTCAGATATCTTCGTCGTTTGCTTCGCCTACACGTTGAAATGTTGCCGCGCGAAGAGAAACCGCGTCCGATAGCCCACAGGTGGGACTTTTACGGCGCATTTTCATTTCCTGTTGAAAAGAGTTGTCGGTTAAATGAATGAAATTCATTAAAAATTAATGCAGTTTTTGAAAGATGTAAGATATATAGTAAATATAAGTAAAGATAATTTGATAATTTGATACGTGGTTTTGAATTCACATGCCTATTTAATAGATACTTTTATTTATAAAGAACAAGAATATCATTATTAGAATCTGTAATAATTTATTTATGATTTAACATTCTCATGTGTCTTATATTTATATATCATCTTATATATCAAGAATAATATTTTTAATGAATTCTTCCATGTGTAATGTTTTTTCTTTTTTTCGGATTCTTGGATTGATGTTTTATTTATATAATGTTGAAATGTAATATGAAAGTAATCGGCTCGAATATAAATCAAGATTTTACGAAAGTACATATTCGAGGAGGAATACAGATGTTTAGTTTTTAATTCAAAATGTCAGTGTATATTAATTTCGTTTCCCGATTTCGACAGTGGTTGAAGTTACAACTTTGTATATTTATTAAATCGTTGGTGGAATTTGCATTCAAACTGCTATTATCCCTCAGTGTAGAAATTCATAGTTTAATGGGAGCCATTCGATATCTCTTTGTATGATAATAAGGACGATATTTATAACGTACGGATGATAACCCCCAGCCCACATTTTCATGATCCGAATTGATGTAAATTTCTTTGGTTAAACAAATTCGTAATTGCTTCAATTCGTTGCTCCAAAAACAATCACAAATTGAAAATTCCTTTATTGAATATGATATTATAATTCTCAATAATATAATAAATTCTCAGAATACAAATGATTTATTTCCACGAGTATTTTCAACAACAAAAATACTTCGATGCATTATAAATTATAATATTAAAATTTTATACATTACAAAATAAGTCTTTCAACATTTCTATCATATTTCCTATTTTACAATTTTTAAATTGATCAATATTTAGCGATTTATACACGACGAAACTATTCTCTGATCGACATAACGAAAGATACGAGAGATTTCCTAATTAACTATATTCTAAATAAACCTATATCAGACGCCATTATTATATAATAACGAAACGTAGAAATTATGAAATACGAATTCAAACCTTGTCTCCACTTCCATTCCTGTTTATTCCTCTTTATTCCTCTTTATTCCTCTTTATTCCTCTTGTGAAGACGCCTGTTTATGCAGTGTTCACTCGCGACTCCTCTCGCGTGTAGGAGAACGCGCGATGCGTATCGCGAGGGCTATGTGTGGGCGTACAGACCTCGATTGTATATGCCTGCGTATACGTATAAGGATGGAAATACGCAAGGAAACGGGGCATGAGCAATGGCTGGCAGCGCTCCGTAATAATGTTGTCTTCGTCGGCTCGTTTTATTTGCTGCGGCAAGAATGTAGTCTACAGTCCGCTTCAAAATTCATGTACCAATCTGGTTGCACAATTTGATCGAACCGATCATCTAGGCTTCTATTATTTGTCACCGAGTTAAATTATCGTCCGTTACCAATGGCGCGACTTGTCTCGCGAACTTTAATTGATCTGTCGCCTATCCCAACGATGCTCGACCCTGTTCCAAGTCCCATCATGATTCGTTTCTTCAATTAAACCAACAATTGAAACGAGACGATCGTTAACATAAATCGAGATTGATTTTTTAATTGTTTAAAATAGAATTTAGAGTTAATGACATTTTTTAAAATAAAAATTTTAAAATAAAAATTCTAAATTTTGACGTACTTTCGTATTGTGGTAAGAATACGCGAGGTACTGGCTTATCTAGAGTTTTATTGCGCTTGCGTCGTTTTTATTAAGCCGAACTTTGCCGATGATGGTCGAACTCTTTTCGGTAATTTTCGCTGAGTCATGAGTTGAATATCGGTTACAAATTCGAAACAGCAGTATACGTAAATATGTAGCATAAATATGTTCAGCAAATAAAAAAGCAATTTCTTATAATACGATCATGAACTTTCTCTTCTTCTTTATATATTTTTTTGAGATTGTATAAATTTCTTCATAAATTACTTCATAAATTTCTTCGTAAATTATAAATTAATATAATTAAATTATTTGTACTCATTTTTTGAAGAAAAAAAAATTTTATTGGATATATCTAATATTATGATGTATTGGAACGAAGTGTATTGGAACTATTCTGATAAAAAAATCTTCCAGGATTGATTAGGTGGTTCTTCATACTCGACTCGATCATTCTGCGGTCGGCTTTTTATTAGTCAATTAATACTAATTATGATAATTAATTGAAACGACCGGAGGAGAGTTATCCACGCATCCCTGGTATTATTGCCAGGTGAGTTTGTATACCGTGTCGGGGCGGTGTTAAATCAGCCCATCGTTAATAACGATTACGTATTATTTAGACCAGTGAATTATTTGCTTCGTGTTCACCGTGCGGATCGAGGCGTTATTTGCATGTATTCTATGCTTTCTCGAAAAGATTAGACAATGCGACATTGACGAGGAAGATAAATGGAATGATGATTATATGGAAGGGAATTAAAATTTATTTATTCAACGATCGAATTCTGTAGAAATTATGAAACTTCGATGTATCAAGGGACATTTCGATGTAATAAAAAAAAATTACGGAAAAATAATGAAGCTAGAATGAAGATGTCTGAAAAGTACACTGCATAACACGAGAAAGTATAAAACTTCATCTCATTGTTTCTGATGAAAGTTGAGATGAAGTTTTCTGATGAAGTTTTTTGATAAAGTTTACAAGATTTAACTTCAATGATCTTGACCTTAAAAATATTTTATAAATATCATCCTCATATCACCCTTGTAGAGCCTCATTCCACAAGTATTTTGAAAATTAAAAAAGATGCTAATTTGGAGGATGATTATATATACAAAAAATAAATTATTCTTCGAAATGAATAAAAATTTTATGTAACTTTTTGATCAAATCTCGTATATCGATGTGGTCTGACGTTAAAGGTACCGGTCGCGAGATGTACGAGCAGGTTGAACAGAAGAGAGAGAACGAGAGAATAAAGTGTGCAGAGGGCGCTACAATGGAGTTGGCACGGTCTGCGGTCATAGAATCATGGCTGTCTATTCAATGAGCTCGAAAATAGCCTTCTCCAACAGATATCTCGAGGGGATTCCCCTGGACGGGAATGTATTTTACGAAGGTGCACGACCCGCTCTGTACTTCTAATACCGCGTATCTGTATTGTTAAGCGGCAATTCTTTAGAGAATAATATCGGCCCTCGAGATGTACGTAGACACCGATCGTCATCACCGATTCGATCATTCGAATTTTCCGCAAATTAATTATTTCCAAAAATTCCTTTCTTTCGTGTCACGATTATTTAAAAAAAAAGACGTCCAGTTTAACTGTTCCAATTTTCTACATTTCTATTCATTACTAAGATTCACGCGCTATTATTTAAAAGGGAAATAGAGATCCAGTTCGACGATTCCAATTTTCCACAAATTTATCACTGGCAGAATTCACAGACAACAGACGTCATTCAAGAGGGGGCGTCTAGTTCGATCCTCCGGATTTATCACCGCTAAATTACTTGCTTCACCGTGTCGCCTTTATGGTTCGTTTCGCTTCGGCTATACGCAAGCATTCGTGACCAGAGTCTCCGATTATGATCGGTCAGCCGGATCACTCGTCAGGGACCGTCTTGGTCAATGTTCACGAGTTGTCGCGTTAAACTCGTCAAAGACGTTAAGGCGGGACGAGTTTAATGTTGTTTGGTAGCAACTTTGTCTGCGATGCGCGGTCGTGGACGTGCGTATGACGATCGAAATGAACCGCGAGATTCTTTGCCGAGCCGTTGCGGCGGGAATTAATCGAGCATCAAGAAGGGACGATGAAACGCCACCCATTCGTCTTCCATGTCTACGATGCACTGGCCTCTTCTGAACATATATTCTTCACCGACCCATTGAGAAATTTCACGTAGAATTAATCGAGCATCGAGCGTCGCGTAAGCCCGTATTGGACGAAACCGTGCAACTTATTTATTATTTACATGAGGAGGGGGGGAGGGAAAGTAAAAGTACTCAATATAGGCCATAGTTTTTGTCGAAAACTAGTGAATTTTGCGATTGAATTTCAGCTTCCTTATTAAGTAGCTTCACTCTATTGTAAAGAAAAAATTTGGAAGGAAAAAAAGGAAAAAAAAAATAGATGAAACGAAAGTGGCACAATCTTGATAAGTGTGTGTGGAAGACGGTGGATTGGCGGGAAGGTAGAAGGTGGGGAGGTAAAAGGGTCGTCCAGGAGGTCACTGCCGAAGGAGTCGTAAGAGGAAAGGGAGGGTGGAAGAGGGTTAGAGGAACTGAAGCGCGGGGAGGGGAGACAGGTTGCCCTCCATGAATCACGACACGGAGGCTGATTTAGAGGCTCAGAAGTTACCGGTATAGGTGCTAGCTGCCCTCTCTAACCTCCGCGCGCGAATCTACCCGTGTATACAGCATCATGGATCCAACATTTCCTCATCCATCCAATCATATCAATTTTATTATAGTTAAATTTTCTATCCGCAAATATCCGTATTCGAAACGCTTACAATTTTTTTTTTGAATTCGAAAAAATTATTCTTATCTATATATAATATCGAGATACAATGTTTTTAATTTAAGAAAATATCCAATATCTAAATATCTAGTTAGTATTCTAGTGTAAATTTAAAAAAAAAAAATATCACACAATAAAAATTCTTATCGCCATCGAATCGATCTAACCTAGATAACAACATCCAATTAACTGGATTTCGACGGCGGTGAACCGGTCGGTTTATTAATATATCGGCGAATCGGGCGCGTGGCCCCTCCCCCTCCCCCTCCTCCCACGACCGCTTTAGTTCCGCGTCGATATCGGCCCCAACGACGACGCAACCACGCAAGAAAAGTAATATATATCATTCGGAGATTATTAAAGTACAAGAGAGCTCGGAGGGGTACCGGCCCCGGCGAAAATCGGGAACCGAATTAAGACGGCGGCCGCGCTATCAGGGCCGGAGTCCATGAAACAGACGAATAAATTAGAGGCAGTACCTGCCCATCGAGAGCGGCGCACTGATAAATCTCTGCGCACGCTCGCGCAGATGCGAACCGCATGTATTTTACATTCTCAATTCGGGATGACCAGATTTATTGGGCTTCACCGGCCAACCAGCTTCCCTCCCTCTTTCTCCGTGTCCACGTGTGCGTTTCTTCGCATTGTACACACGCGTACCCGCCTTCCTATTCGTGTATATATATAGATTCGTTCGCCGTCGATTTCGAGGAGAATTTGATTCGAACTTCTAAGTCGTTCTGAATTGCAAAAAAAAAAAAAAAAGAAAAAAAAATCGGTACGGAATAGTGTCAGGTTCGAGTTTCGAGTCAAAAGTATATGGGATATATCGAAGCTATGGTGGTATAAAACGATGGAGAGTGAAAAAAAAAAAAGGAATGATGATTTCTCGATTAATTTTCTGGAAAACTATCATCTGTCAAATTATAATCTAAGTAAATTATAAATTATATTTTGCATGTTATAACTCGTTCAATGACGATGATTAGGTTCACAAAAACGTCCATAATTTTCCACCGATTTCCCTCTGAAACGTATTGCACCCAGAATCTGATTAACTCCGTCAAGAGTTTCGGACTACGAAGCGGACTTGAACCTTATACGAGCCTCTAACGCATTACCCAGAGAGAGAGAGAGAGAGAAGGATGCACCGAGGACGAGGACCGAGCTAGAGCGGAGGGGAGGGGGAAGGCTCGAAGCGGCGCATGCAAGCTCGCAGGCCGGAATGGAGTCGTAGGATAGCAATTTCGACCGAGCAGTAATAAAGCACGTCTGCGCGCCGAAATCCTGATGAATGGCCGCGCTTAGGCTTGAAATGGAGAAGCGACGAGCCACTAACACTTACTCTGGCCTACCCGTCCTCTATCTCTCTCTCGCTCGCTCCTCATCGTTTCTAGCGCGTGCATGATCCTTTCCTCCCTATCTCCTATGTTCGACCATCTCTCTCTCTCTCTCTATCTCTCTCTGTCGTTCCAAACCACCGATCATTCCTCCTCCCTCGTTCGATTCACGTCTCTTTATCCCGTCGCCTGATCCCTCCACATTTCAGCGTAGCCCCGCGCAATTTATACGTTCGATTTACTATCGGCGTGTTGCGCTTCTGTCATTGTTTTATCGGCGAATCCTGGCTTTATAATGAAGCTCTACCGCTTCTTCCTTCTTTTTTCCCCTTCCTTTTCGAGAGCTCTCTCGCGATAGGTTATGACGGATTCACGCGTCGTTCGTATTGACAGGTCTCGTCAATTAGTTCGAACTTGAAACTAGATTTTACGAACGTTTATATATATATATCTTTAACTGTCGAATTGACACATATTCTTAAACACAGTTACTTAAATAATATTCTTATAATTTTTATTTCTTCTAAAATAGTAACTTTTTCGATCCATCAAATCGACACGATTGTAATATAATTATTTCAATGTACACGTTGGAAATTGTGCGCGTGGTTGGAGAAAATTGAGAAAGGACGATAATAAAAAAAAAATTCACACGTAGATCGAGATAATTAAATCGGTCGGAGAGAGAGATATTTTGCCGGTAACTAACCGCCCCTATTACCTTTTCCGCGGCGTTGACGGTGTCTCGCGAGCCCGGAAGGGGCGCATTTCGTCCTTTCTGCAACGTCTGTTGGTTTTTCAGAGGCCTGGTAATATTCCCCGAATAAGTGGGGAAACTCTTATCTTCCTAAGTGCATTACCAGAACCGCATACATTACTTCCCTTACGGCCGGCCCGCGTGTATCGGGTACATAGAGCCCCCCGCGCTCTCTCTAGGGTTTACGAGGAGGATCCGAAGCAGAATATTTTAAATGTATGCAAGAACACGTTCCGCCCTTCTCCTAAAGCAACTCCGCTGCGAAGTAATCTCCCTTTCATCGTCATGAAGAACTGACTTGTGTCGTTGCCCGGTATAAAAGGGTACGTCTAACGTACCCCCCCTCTCCTCCCCGCCCCTTCGACAAATTACAGTATTACAGCTGCAAAGTAACGCTCGAAATGAGAAAAATAAAGAAAGGTGGAAGGTGGTGTGTGATGTATTTTTTTTATTTGTATGAAATTTTTTTATTTTATTGAAAAGTAATCTTGCAGCTATATATATGAAAAGGAGATGAGATGACTTTTTTTTCAGCGATTTGTCTCGAGATTATCGTTGAATTGTCCGATCATTGCGACGTATTTTTTATTTCGTTGAAGAATAATCTTCGAGCTCTCTTCGATGACCGAGAGACAGAGAAAAATAAAGTGGAAGATGTATTATTCATCTTGTTGAAAAATAATCTTGGAATAATCATACTTGCATAAATTTAGGCCGATTTGCAATGGATCTTCGAGCTTTGAATATAAATCAGCAGAAAGTTACACGACATAAAAATTCATATCGCCAAAGAAAAAAGTTAAATAATTGAATCACGAGTAAAAATATTATTCTTATACGATACGTGTATCATAAACGAGTTGCGATTGATCGACACAATTACCCCATAAATAAATGTAATAATAAATAAATGTTTGCGATTGTTAACAATATTTCATTTTAAATACATCAGCAACGTCTGCCGAGATAAACGCAGAGACCTCTCAGAAAGAAACATAACCATGTATCGTCCCGAGAAAACCGATGAAAACTCCGAGATATTTAAGTTGGACCATCCACGAATTCACGGAGAGGCATGTCGGTGACCATCGAACCGTCCCTCCGTGATATCCTCCATCGAAACTGTAATGTGACAGCTGCCGCATTTCGCGGTCATCTTGCTCCACTTCGATAATAATCGTAACTTCAAGTCGTGAAAAAGCGGCAAGTCGACCGGCAATAACGATATTTCGAAGGAAAGGAGGGGAGGTGCGCGCGCCCGAGTAACCACCTATCCCTCCCTCCTCCCCCCTTTCCCCCATCCTTCCGCTTTGTTTTCGTTCTTCCGCGTCTCTTTCGTTTCGCCGTTGCATCGGGAAGAAACGGTGTGAAGAATAAGATAGCAGACGCATATTTCACCACGGGCCTCTTCACCGACGGAGAGAATATCGTTCGCGAACGGCTGTGATGTCGCCTCCTTGAATTATCGTCGTATAAAGCACCACACCGAAATGGTAGATGCTCGCTTGGTACGATGCTTTTGCTATTTTGAATATTTTCGAGCGGTGACGAATTAGACGAAGGAAACATTGTAGATTCCGTTCGGACGTTCTTTCTGACGGAGTATCGTGAAGGAGACGAATCGTTTTAAAAAAAATTCAAACTAACTAATTTCTTGCTACGTATATCGTGTTTCACTGGTGGAAGAAAGTCTCGAAGTTACGACCCGCCTATCCCCACTTCAAACGCTTTGTTGACAAACCTGACACCACACGCTTCACCAGTAATGGAAGAGCTATTCGAATATTCAAAATAAATTGAAAATAAAAATTATTTTTATTTATGAAGACAATTGATACTACTGATTATTTCGATATAATATTAATATATTCTATAGTATGTCTAACTTATTCGTATAATTATTATAACTACTCGAATATTACGAGAAGTAAAAAAAAAAAATCTTTATATTATATCGATACGTTTATAATTCTCTAGTAGATTCTATGCCTGTACTAATACATCGAAATTTAAATACAGATCATCGTTTTGGATCGGTATATGCGACGAGACGAAACAAAAATTCTTATAAAAATCCTACTCTCCTCAATTGAAGAATCAAAGAAATATTCGCGCAATAATAATAATAATAATAATAATACACTATGGCGCACGTTGCCAGAGGAAAAAAATATCAAAAGGGTTGAAAAGAAATTGCGAAAAGAAGAACGAAGAAACGAACATCTTCCAGACCCCCTCAAGAATTAATTCTCCTTCGACTTCTCAACTTCTTCTTTAGATATAACCCCCTCCCTCCCGCAAAAAAGTGCGAAATCCCGCATGCTGGGATCGAGGTATCGAAGGCACGGACCGAGTCAAGAACACAGAGGCTGATTTACCGCGGCGCAACGTCAACCGGGATGAAATATTCGCTCGAGCCGCGCAGCCTGTTTTAGCAACTTCGTGCTTCTCTCCCTGGAAAAGAAAAAAAGAAGAAGAAGAAAAAAAAAGGAAAACTTCTCTCCTGTAATAACAGGTCCCCGTTATTGAACGATTCTCGTGTCTTATCGCGGGACCAATTCCATCTCTTCCTCCAACCAACCCTCTTCCTCCCTCCTCGCCCTTCGCGTTTGCTTACCTCGCGCGAAACCACGCGCCACCCACGCTCATATCGGAAAGTTTTTGCAGTGTTGGGTGGGTCGGACGGGTCGTCCATCGTGGCGGGGTGGAGCGTAACGTGGAAAGAAGTGCGAGGAATGTTAATACGAATATTATGATTTATCGACGGAGCATAGAGGGAAAAGGGTGGCTCGCGAGGGGTGTTCCAGTGAAGAGAGGGGTGGTGGTAGAGGGAAAGGAGAAGGAAAAAATGGTTGGAAAGCTCGGTAAAAGATCTCATACGCGCGCACATCTATCTACATTCTCGATCAAAAGTCCTATCTTCTTCCATTCTTGACGGAATCTCACAGTACACACGTATAAAAATCATTATGATATTTGAAATAAATTAATTTAATTTATTACCAAAAGTAAAAAACCAATTTGACTTTGCCTTTATATTATCTTCTTTATATTACTTCGTACACTTTTGATCGAACTAGATGAACAATACTACGATTGATATAAAAAAATCCACGCCTATTTAGCACATTTGACAACGTTAATTTCGAGTAATCGAGTGTCGTTTAATTTTGCGCAAGAGTGTAACGTGTACATAGGTACTGAGAAACGAACGTAATGGGGGCCAAGCTTGATCCACACACACGGACATGGCGCGCGCGCGCGCACGAAGTAGTAACATTGGGCGAGGCGTTTTTCTTAGTCCGCCTGAGCCGGCAGAGATTTATTCCCAGGTCCCGCAAGACAAATGGTAAGATTGTGTCTAAAATTTTAACAGCGCATTTGGGTGAACACGTCCTTGCTTCGCGAGGAATATCCCTCCCCCCCCCCCCTCTCTCTCTCTCTCTTTCTCTCTGCCACTCTTTCCTCTCGTCTCCTCCCCTCGTATATGCGACCGGTGTAAGGGATAAGGTTGAGGGGGTAAGAGGGTAAGTGTTTGGCGCGGGGCGGGAAGGGGAGGGGGTCTGGACGGGGAAAAAGAAGTTTTCTAGTTATCCCTTAGGCGAGAATGCGGTCCCGAAACTCGTTGCTCGGTTCGTGACAGAATCGAGCCGTGAAACGAGATCCTCACCCGGAAACTGCCGGCCTGGGACGGGTTTATCCCAATTATTGGCTTTCGATCAGCTCTCCCTTCCGCCGTTTTACGTGCTCTCTCTCTCTCTCTTTTCCCTCGTTTTACACCATCTTCCCAACCTGTGATTTTGGATCGATTTCGACTTCTTCTTTCAGCCTTTTTTTTTTTTTTTTTTTTTATTTCGGTTCTTCGATGAGAAATAGTTTCATTGGGTAATTTTGACAAGAATGGATGAGGATGGAGGATGATTGAATATAGGTGTTTTATAGGAAATTTTAAAAAATTGTTGCAAGATTATTATTATTATTATATCACATCTGAATCTTTACCATGTTAATTTCTAAATTTAAATAAAAAGTATCACTTTATTTAATTTTTGCAAAATCTAACGTTTTTTTGGAAGGAAATAATTCTGACAAGTATGAACGTTGAATAGATTATAAGTGTTTTGAAAATATTCATGCAGCTATCTTTGAAAATTTTTCTCAAAACTCATTGTGAAATTTTAAAAAATTGTTGCAAGATCACAGTATCATATATCTGAATCCTAAATTCCATAAAATTTATCACCTTTGCAAAATTTAACACGTTCAAATATCTCAACAAAAACTCTCTTATCACCACGCGTAAATTAACGCCAATAATCACTCGTACATCGGCAACGCGTATAAATCAAACGTGGCCGAGCAATAACTTGGCCAAAATAGAGTCACGAAACCAAGGCGCGAGAAGATATTAACCTATTACGTTCATACCTCGTTTCACGGTTGTAAGGCAGTATATTAATTTAAAGAATGTTGTCGGTCGCGCGGCATTCCATATATGAAATTTTCCCGCCGAAAAGGGTGGAAAATAACGGCCACCAACTCCTCTGGCAACTCCGATGGTGGGATGGCGTAGGAGCGTGCCTGGCGTGCTCGACCACCAATTTCGACCCCCGTATAAATAATACACCGAGGGATGATCCATCCCTCCGCCACGAATTAGATTTCCTATCTATCTACGTGGCGCGTGCTTCTTATGCCACCAGCTCTTTTATTACTCCACCAGCAAGAAACGGAATTGCCTTCGCCACCATCGCCATCTTCTCTTTATCCGAATCCGATTTCTCTCCGCGGTTCAACCCCTCCAAATACCTTTCGGAGGGTTCCTCTTCTTCGAATGGGAGGGAGAGGGGGAGGCGGAGAAAGAGAGGAGAAGGATGGACGAGACGAGACGAGACGAGACGAGACGAGACTTGAGAAAAATGAAAGGAAAGAAAGTTACCTTTTTCTCGAGGTACGACTATGTTCGGCCGTTCGATAAATAAAGGGTGCGCCATCCCTTGGTTTAAGTTAGCACCGTCTCGCGACAATGGCAATAAGAAGAACGAGGATCAATGTTGGTCCATTGGTAAATGAAGACGAAAGGGTTTGGGGATTTTGTCTTTCCGTGTGCAGGATGAAGAAGAAAGGTGGTGATGGAATAGGAGGAGAGAAGAGAGAAAGGGAGGATAGGATTGGAATGACAGGTATATATTCGTATATATATTCGTGTAATGGATGAAATCGAAGATTATTAAGCTGGTCCCTATAGATTTGATTCCTGAAACAAAGAAATAAATTGCGAATTTTATATGTTTGTATATTTTACATTATAAATGATATGAATATAAATATGATAAATTAACAAAAGATTCCGAATAATTACAAAAAATCCGACTTTGTGAAAGAATTTTAATTTTTCTGCAAAAGTGCTTAATCTGATCAAAAGTCAAATACTTTATGTATTATTAGAGTTAATCATTTTGATATTTTCTACTATTTTTTGTAATATATTATTGGAATTAATTTATAGATGTAATCGAATATTTAAACAAATTTTATTTCCGCAAAAACGCGTATGTTTTTTAATAATCATAAAAATTCTTTGAAATTAAAACTTTGTTATCCCTCGATTCTCTTTTAAAATTTATATCTTTATTTTCTCCATATCTCGTCAAATAATACATCGAAGTAAAAATTGTCAAGTTTATTCACAAAAAACCATGCACTCTCTCGACAACACTCCCAAAATACTATGGAAGACGGAGTACAGTCTCTAAAGGGAAGGAAACGGTTTATCGGTGTTAGACGGTAAGACACTCTCTCCTAGCCCCGTTGCAATCTCTTTTCTTTTGCTCACGTAACCAATTCTATTCACCCAGCGCTCAATCTATCTCTTTTTCTAAGCCGGCTGATACCGATAGAGCGGCGACACTGTCACCCCGTCCATAAAACACCTCCCCCCCTGAGGCCGGCACAATTTTAAGTTTTACGCCATTTACAAAATGAGTCGCCATTATTTTTGCCCGCTGGATTTATCGCTACATACATTTGGACCGAGCGACAATCCAATTTATGTGGGAGTCCCCGTAATAGTCTGCCACCGCAACGCGAGAAACCTCCTTCTCGTCGTTCTTTCCTTCTTTCCCCCCTCCTCCCCGTATTTCGCTGCACTGATTAAATAAAAGAACGAATGGAGGTGACTCCTAATTAGTGCACTACTTTCCTTGCATTCTTGCTAGCCCAGTGACCAATGATCTTCCGCCGCGGATTAGTCGCAGTCGTGCGTTATATCCCCCACCGAAGAAATTCCTCCCTTTCCCCCCTGGTAAATTAAGGAAACTCCTTCGTGATGCGATTGTGAGACGATTTTGTTTTTTCAATGGAAAGATAAACGATTTGATTTGGACGGTATTTTTATATCACTCAAAGAACAGAATTGGATCGAGACGTTTGTGAAATTATTCGTCTTGTGATTAGTTTTTAAATGATTAAGTTTCAATTGTGATCGCGTTAAAAATTGGAAAATTTCGATTAACTTTCCGATTGTGTGATTTTGTAAAATAACTTTCTTTTATGATGTAATACGATTTTATTTTTCAATAGAAAGATCGAAAGAAAAGAATTATAATAGTGGAAATTATTTTTCTTTTGTTAGCTAACCTTTGACTAGTGACGTGATTTCTTTCGTATTGATAACGATTTATTATTTTATTCATTATACGATTTTATTATATTATCGAAACATTTTTAATTATTTTATTAGAATTGGAAATAAAATTTTATCAATGCTTTTTTAGTAATAATAATAGATACATTAAATATTGTTAGGTTATGTTAGACATCATGTTAAGAATTTATGATATTTCTTCTTCTTTCGATAAACACATTAATATACAATAAATTTATGAAAAATATAAATAGATATGATATTTCTTCATAAAAATCGATTGTTATATTAAATTACAAACAATTATTGTGTAACATAAAATATTCGAAACATAAATATTATATTTATTACACTATATCGCAATAAATATCGTCAAATAATCGAAAAAAGTCACGTCGAAAGTTTATAATTTATTTTATTTGAATTAATTATTTAACTCAAATAAAAAAATTATTATACAATATATTAAAATATAATATAAAAGATATAATATAATATAATATAAAACTTACGTTATACGCGTTACAAGTTATTCCGTACGTCGTTCTCCTTCGGTGTCCAAACAGTAACTGAACTCGAGGTTACGAATATTGTCGACTTTAATATTTTTCCACGAATCAATTAAGTGGAAGTAAATGTGTTTATATGTCGCTTTAGTTTATATTATGCTCTTTGTACTCGTTCTGCCTCTAATATTTACATTCTCGTATATATATATATATATTCTCGTATTTCTTATATCTTCTCGATTTCATATTATTTATTCGTTATATTTGTAATATATTAATCGTATAATTATAACAATTATTATAAAAAACTATAACAATTATTATTAAGAAATTATTAAAAAATTGAATATGAAATGAAATTATATATACGTATATATATATAATATAATACAATAAAATCGTGAAAATAATTTCAATTTAAATTAAAAAATTCAATGTTTTAATAAAACTTTTAAAACATCGAAAAAATCAATATTTTATTATTTAAAAATTAATTATTAACTGTATAATTATAAAATTAAAATTTAAGTCTTTTTTCCCTTATTTTTTTTATATTTTTTAATTAATTACTTACTTATCTCATTTATTTTTTTATTGAAAATTATTTATTTTTTATGAAACTTCTATGAAATTGAAATTCTACTCGAAATCACGTGAAATCATTTAAGCATTTTCCTCATAACTAATCGATTTTTCGAATTATATCACAAGAAATGCATCTAGTATGCAAAATAAAATTGAAACACTCCTACGTATTCATACGATTCATATTATTCCATGATGCTAACGAACGACGACCAACAGTGTCGTTTATCACGCACGAGTAGGGTTTAATTGAGAATGATAAATACCGCCTATGCTTTAGGATCCATCGGATGCTAATTAAGATCTATTAGGTCAACAATTTCTCCGTTTTCTTCCAACTCGAAGACGTCTTACAAAGCAGAGTGTTGTAAATCAGTATATAATCCTGATCGGAAAAATCGGAAGCTGCCACCGCGAGCGATTAAATCAAACAGAATTATAGGCGAAAATACGAGTGCGCGAAATATTTGTCGTCGTCAGCAACAATTTCCACCGCGCTCGTCCAAACAGAGCGGCGCGTTTCCGCGTAGCCGGTGCACGCGGCCGCGCAGGATTTATCGCGAAATTTACGATGTAACGGAGCGCAATTTCGGTATCAGCCTCAAACTCGCGCCCCCTCCCCGTCGAATTAAACTTCCAAAGTGCTGGCAGAATGGGGAAAAAAAAAAAAAGGAAGAAAAGGGAGAAAAAGTGGAAATAAAAAGTGAAACGAGAAAGTGGAGAAAAAAAAAAAAAAAAAAAATAGGAGCACGGTACTTGTAGTGGTTCATAAGTATCCGGACAATTTTTTATCAGGCCTCATGAATGTACTTGAATTCGAATAAAGTGTGGAAATTAAAAAATGAATTGGTGATGAAATATACATCTAATATTTGTTAATTTTTTATGAATATTTTAGTAATTGATAAAAATTATTTATTTCAACTACTTGGAATTATAAATACATTTTATAAATTGATTAATAAATATTAATTTTTATGCTTTAATCAAATTCAAGTACAATTAATGATCAAAATAGCCAGATACTGAACGATATTTCAAATATTACACTATATTCTTAGATATTGCTGGAAAATTTTACAAAAGATAATTGATTAACTTCATAAGAAGCTGTAATAAGTATTATATATTTCTAAAAATATAATATATTTCGTAAACAATATAAACCTAGAAAAAATTTAAAAATTAAAAATTATAACAGATTATACCTTACCTTTACATATTTTACGAACGACGATCAATATCTTATCTTTCTTACTTACAAAATTTGTACTTATATTACAATTAATTTGACATCCATTCATCACTTCCTACACATAAATCGCGTATCCGCCCATTCTACGGAGAAACTTACTTTAATTCTCCCTTAAATCAAATTTAAACGCAATTATTCATACTTTAAATATTTACAAACTTTGATGATGAACTTTATACCTATATTATAATTAATTTGACATCCACGGTTTGTTCATCATTTCCTCTACGCAAATCGAATATCCGCCCATTCCGTGGAGGAACGCCTTCCGAGCGTGTTGATTTTTCTTCCGACGTTAAGTCTTTGCCGGGACGGCGACGTAGCCGATGCGACGGTGTGGAGGGGGGAGCTGCACGTCGCCACCGCAATATTTATCGTAATTTGATACAACCGGGCCAGGAACAAAAAAATTGCTTCCAAGCTAGAGACCGGCCACGGAGAAGGGGATGCAGAGGGGTGGGGTGGGCCAGAAAGGAGAGCCATAGATCGCGAGCAGCTCAGACGCAGCCGCGCCCCCGCCATCCTCAACCCCTTGTGACTCGTCCGATACTCCTCTCGCCTCGTCCCACCGGGTACTCCAACTTTTCCCTTTCCTCATCCCTTTTTCCTTCTCCTCGCCCGTAGTCGCCACCCTTACTTCTGCCTCTTCCTCTCCCCGGCTCTCTAGGTATTATACGAGGATCCCTCTCTCGATCATCTTGGTGAGTAAACAGTGGTGACCGATGAGTCGAGAAAACGAGCCGGCTTCCTGAGTAGACACGGTAAACAGGATCGTTTTTCCGTGATGGAGTTTCCCTTCGATATTCCTGTTTGGGTTATTTTAATAATTAGTATAACATCGATAAAATAATAAATGTTATTAATGAAATATTAGAAGTTAATGATACAATTTGATATTACTTTTTATTATAATTGTTTTTTTATATATTTATGATATTAAAAGTATTTTTCATTTTTGGCATACTACATGTAATAAAGTTTCGTCATCAATGGGCTAGGGTTAGTCTTGTCTTTCACAGAACCAATGGCAAGGGGTCGGGATGCACAAAAGGGATGCAAGGGTTGACCTTTGGCCCCTCATACTCGACGTCTACCAACGAATACAGTTGATTCGACACGGTATCTTTAGTCATGTCCAGAGGGATGTGCAAATGTCGTCTGATTTATGAAATATATTAAAGAACAATACACGAAATTGAAACAATCGATTACAATTGGATTACGTTGGATCGATTATCCTTCCCCAATATTTCTCCGAAATCGTGCAAAAATAGAGAATAATGAGAATAATGAAACCGCGATAAATTGAATAAACCTCGAAAATGAAAAGGAAGGTAATCGGGTATCGGGATCGAGAGAATAGTTTCGAGAAGAATAATGGAACCACTCCACTTCGATGGCCAAGAAATCCATAACATCAAACGAAATAAGAGTAAGACGAAAGATTGGATGATTCCACATAAAAATAACGATTGTACGTATGTGGAACATCATCAAAAAAAAAAAAAAAAAAAAAAGAATTTGATGGAAGAAGAAGAAAGAATCGCGCGAGAAAGACTGAACAACGATTTCGTGTTAAAAGAAAGCGTGACGATTGTACGTGGAAGCGCGTATTATGTACGACCGGTAAGGTAAATATGTGCCTGACCGACGCTTCGTTCCCGTACACAGTTCGAGAAAGATAGATGTATCCATTCTATCCGGTTGCGTGCGAAGGATAGAAAACACGAGGCGGAGTGAGGGTGGAGGGGTGGTTGTGGGCGGTGGATTCGAGGGGATGGTGGTAGTGGATGAGGTGAAACGAGAGAACACGGTTGGAGAGAAAGGGATTCGAGCAAGCGAGAAGTATTATGGCGAAGCGCGGTGCGCGAACGGGAGAAAGAGAGCGGTATAGAAAGAGAGGCGGATAGAGGGGAGGCGGAGAGAGGTAGTGGGGGTTGACAGAGATGAATTCGTTTCATTTCACGCTGGGAAGCTCTCGCGTTCCCCGCGTCCGATGATTTACTGGGCTACAATGTGGTAACCCATGATTTATCGCTACCAACACGCCGCCTCGCCACTACGCCATACCTGGATACCATGGCTACGTATGCGTCGGGCCCGTGTGTCCAGAGAGAAGAACTTTCTACCTTCTTTCTCTGTTTTTCACGATTCCTGATCGTTCTTTCCTCTTTCCTTTCCCTCTTCTCACTATCTCGCGTACTTGAACGTGTCTTCGGATGTAGAGTAAGTGGGAGGAGAGAGAAAGGGGGTTGAAGACTCTCATGGCCACGTTGTCGTAGAATATACAGGGTGTCATGTAACCAGTGGTACAATCTGGATGTGATTCTACGTATAAATATAAAATGAAGAACATTTTTTTCGTTCGAGTCGCTCGAATAAATAAAAATTGAATATTTTTCAAATATACGTAAAATTACCTTATTCTATATACGAAAATAAATTTCTATATATGAAAATTTATAAAAACAAGTTTTATCTTGAGTCTTTGTTTATGAGAAAATTGAGATTTAAGGTTTATACATTCGAGAAATCGTATAATACGAATTTTCAAATTCGATTTTCCCAAAAATTAATTTTTCGATAACAAGAACTTTATTCCACTTAATTCACTATCACAATAATTCACTCATCCAATCCATTCGGTTAATAGCCAATTCTACTCGAAAAGTTTCCAAACTCGATTCATTCAAAAACGAAACTTAGAACGAGAAAATTTCATTCCTCATCTTCGACTTATTTTCACACATAAATTCATCTTCTATTGGATCGTACCACCGGTTACATACATGATATCTTGTAGCATATACCACAGCTATCCACCTACCTATCCAAACGAATAACGTCGTCGTCGCCTTTGTAACCGTCGTCGTCGTACGTTCGCCATACTTCGAGAACTTTGCGATTCTACAGGCCCGCCACCTTTATTTATGCTCGCGAAACTCTCTTGAGCGTTCGTTTCGCACTATTGGGCGAGCGATCCGTCATTTTCAATGTGTGCTTATCTACGAATTAACTATCGAAGTCACTCCTGGCGTGGCGGTATGCGTGTATACCAGTGTTCGCCGATAAATTGCCAAGAACCGAGAGAGCTAATCATTAACTCGGCGTGCTCGAATTGATCTATCGGTCGCAATGCGCTATTATTCCGTACCGGTGTCGCTCGAACGGCATCCGTGCAAACGAAATTATACTAGCCGTTGCATGGTTATGGTGGAACGGTTTTTCCATGATCCGTGCATCGCACGCGTGTACACGCCAATTTCTTCCGGCAGATGGCCACTGATCGAATTAACGTTTCGAGCGTGTCTAATCTTGTTAATTGAATGCAGGGAATTAAGAATCTTGGCGTGCATTTACTGTTCTATATTTTTAAGTCTTGTTTTTCTAATTTTTCAAATTTATTGAAAACTTGTTCAGAAGCTTAGAAATTTAAAAATATTATGAGTACATTGAAAATACATCTAGAAAAAAATAATTATTTAAAATATGATTTTGTTTTTCAATTTTGACACATATATTTCTACATTTTAACAAAAACTCTGAAAGCACAATAATCTATCGCAATAAATTGTCACCAAAAAATTATTTCGCTATAATTATTTCTTAAGAAAAGTCGAGATCTATGCAACGATGAAAGTTTTTCTCCGTGAAAGAAAGTAAAGCGGCCGTGACCGGAGGTTCACGGAGATTAACAACCGACGAGTGCATATTAACGACTGGTTGCGGTTGCATCCGCGGCCGGACCACGAAGAGACTTCGGGGTCCCGTCGTCAAATCGCTCGGTGAACCGTAACGCGACCGTTTCGCGGCCATCATGGTCGAAATGGACTTGGTCAACGAGAATATTGTAACTATAACTACGTTGAGTGGACGACAAAATGTCGGCAAAAGTTGCTCCACTCCAGGCTATTATCGTCTCTCCTTTTACCGGATACGTTTAACCCGGAACTTCGTTTATGAAGTGAAACTTGAACAATACACTTTATCAAGAATATATCGTATAGAGAGAATTAAAAAGACTTGTTGTATCGCCATTTTTCGAATGTATCTCAATACATCTATTATTTATTCGTTCTTCTTAGTCTTATTCCATCTTTTTCAATTAAAATATCCTATTTCTTTATCTTTTAAAATACATTTCAATTTAACTTAAATTAGAAAATTTGAAAAATTACAAACCCAAACTTTTTTTTATCAAAAAATGACACAATTTCTAAATTTTTACACACTTGAAAAATGTTATTAAATACAACGTAACGACAAACGTGTCTAATTACAAAACAGTTTATCCTACGATAATTTTTCGGGAACATAAATCTTTCCACAAATCGCATAAAAATTTTTAAATATACAAATCACAAAAATATGTAAAAAAAAAAAAAACACGCTCACGAGCCTGTAGTAGTTTTTCATTGCTATCAGCAAAAAGGGCAAATCCATCCCCACAAACCTCTCTCTGTCCGCGTTATTTACGCGATTCGTGCTTTTTCACAAGAATAACAGTAAGTCGGCGAATACTTGGGCCGATGGAACGCGATGTGGACCGCGGATACTGGGCGGAATCCGTAAAGCTTTCCCCACAGTTATAAGTGTAGGTAATTGCAAACGGTCGTAAGTTGGCCGGAAGGTGGAACGATATCCCTTGTAAGGTATCCTCGGCTCGTTGGAAACTCGAGGCCAAGTCTTAGCTACCGCGTGGCAAAGTTTCTAGGTGCACACCCTCTTCAAAAGTGGCCGAGGTCCGAGGGCCCTCCACGCCAGATTCATTAGGGATCTTGCTGATCCTAGGGCGGTGTTACGTGCACCCGTAGCCACCTTGAAATTTATCTCGACCGCGTAAACTTGGCCCTGTTGCGAACAAATCCTTCGTCGTTTAAATGTGTCCACCTCCTCGATCCTTTCCGTATCGTCTTCGACTAAATTTCCTCTTTTTTCCTGATTTACAATGTAATTCCGTAATTCTGATTTATGAATTGGAAAACATAGACAGAAAAATAAAAGATATAGTTGTTATTTGAGAATATTAATATTAATCTTGTGGCGCGATATATTTTGTTGTCTGTTTATTTTTTTTTTATACAGACACGACAAAAACACGTATCTCTATTTATCGAGTATTGACATGTAGAGACGATTAAAGAAGTTTGGAAAACTTGACGGCACGAAATAATAAAGTTTCAGCGTCCAGATTCGTCGAAGACGGAAGTTCCAACGAACCACCCAAGGGAAAGTTATATTTATCCGACCGATAAATCAGCTCGCGCGCCTAGGATTACCGAGAACTCGGCCCGCGTCGTCAAAGTTTGTCGTTCTCGTGCGAAATGTTAATCCACATTAAATAGCAAAGCGGGCCGGGGATCAGAGAGGCGCCATTCATTTTCCTTGACCGACTCTCGAGAGCGAGTCGCGCGCGAAACCACAAATCTCGCTTTCTTCCCCTGCGAAATGACGTTTCACGTACTGGAATACTCTCGAGAGCACTTCTCGCAAGCGAACGGTGAAATAATAAATTCCAACGGTAAATTTCCAAAGAGTATCCTCGATCGATATTTTTTTTAAAACCCCAAAATATTTACATTATACTCTCGATAATTACACGATATAATACGATTCACGATATTTATTTTCCGTACACGAACGTATATACATAATTTTCAATAAATTGTTCTCGAGCTGCGTCCAAATATTCTCAATACGATTTTAATAACAATCCATCAAAGAAAAGTCGACTCTTACAAAGATTCCAACAGAACAAAAACTACTAAACCCATCATGTCTCAACACCAACACCAACGAAATCGCCGCCATTTTTCCCCCATCCCTGTTTAATTAATCGGCGAGAATCCACGCACGCCGCGAAATATCTCAAACTGGGAGGCGCGTTACGCGCGTTGCGCAATATATTTCACCGAATAATAACAAGCGCATGGGTGGGACAGAGACAGAGACATAGAGGGCGTTTAAGTCCTAGGCCGCGTGCAGCTTTACCGCTCACGGTTTTTTATGATTTGCGGCCGGGCACAAGTAGTTCCAGGCATCCATCACATTTAGCGGTTTGCGAAACGAGAGTCGAGTTGTAAAACAACGCCGTCCAAATGAGGATATACGTGGTGGAAGAAGTGTCCCGCCGCTGGGTTTAGAAGGAACGTTGAAGGGAGGGGGAAGGAGAAGGGTGGGAGGAGGAAGGGGAGGGGAGGGCACACACGCGTGGCAGCGACCCCTCGCCCCTCGGTGCCTGAATTTTATAGGGCCGTTAAGTTAGCCCGACGATTTTCCAAACTCGCGTGATTGTCTTGTCGCGGCGAGCCGGCTATTAAATGGCACGGAAAATAAATATGCCGCGATCATACTTTATACGGAGGAGGGATAGGTTATAGCATGCGTCGGCGTTTTATTGTTCTTCGTTTCTCCGTCCTTGCGCCGTAATATCGATACTTGGTCTCCTCCTCGCCTGTGATGTATGCATTTCTTCGGTTTCTTCGGATCGGATTTTCTCGCTCGGATATGATCTCGTTTCGGTTTTGGATTTTAAATATGGATATAAATTTTACTTTGATCTCTAGAATTCAAAGATGTCCTATTGCCCTAATATATTAATATTTTCTATATGTACATAGTATTGATATAAGGTATTGAGGTATAACGTTGGAATTTTTATTAATAATTAATCAAGATTTAATAATTTGAAACATTAAACAAAAAACATTCTGTTCGTTTTTGTTTCTTCTTAGATTGGATTTGCTCGCTGGATATGATCTCGTTTCGGTTTTGATACGAGTATAAAATTATCAAAATGATAGAAGCGTTGCAAAGTTTCTCTTTCAGAGATATTAATTTTATTTTAATCTTCAGAATATATTTTTACAAATACAAAAAAATGTAGATTTCTTTGAAATCTACACCTTATATATGTGCACGAAATTTTCATTATTGATTAATCAAGATATATGATGATCTGAAATATTAAATAAAGAAAGATTTCTCGAATTGGCCACAAATATCGGCGAATTTACGAGCGATGAGTTTAACAGGAAGGTGGTTTACCCCCTCGAGGGTTCAACTTCTTTAAGCAACAACCCTCGACAAATATGCGCATAAGTCGAGGAGGAGGCGGCTTTCTTCGTCGTTTCACGGGATTAGCTTGATTGCGCGTAGGCGCAAGGGGAATAATTGTTGTCGCGCTTTCTTTACGGGCTGTTTAACGCCGAGGGACCAGCTGGGGCCCGATCCAAGACGTCCGCTGTTTACCGAATTAGTCGAAGATTTACACGATCTGGCCGTGTACCGAGGAGATACTCTTCTCTTCCTACCAGGAAATACCATTCATCGGCCGCTACGACGTGTCGCGAATGGTTTAGCGCCTGTCCACCCTGACTGCCGATGAGATCATGGTGAAAGCGCGGCGGGCACAGGTGGGTAAATTAACCGCGTATTCTCGTGAGAAATTATTTTCTTATATTAACCCTTCGCTAACCGTCCCAATGTAACGCATTCGCACGTTATAAATATCCGTCTCGAAAGTGTGTCAAACTTGAAAACCGCCCACGTAAATATTGCCTATACGTGGTTTAATTTTCAAAATTAAACCGGCTCCCACGAGAAATTATTTTTTCGCGTTATTAAACCTTCGTGTCCCGATGCTGCGTACGTGTAATGCTGCTTATTTAAGTGTGTCAAATTTAACTTCGGATTAATAATAATACGTTAACGTTCCTTTTTTATAATTTAAAAAAAAAAATACACGCAATTCCTTCCAATTTTCTTCTTCATACCTCCATTACCTGTATCAGACGTATCACTCGTTTTAAATTATAAATTTATTTTATTTATTTTATTTAATCATAGATTATAATCTCGATCCCTCCAAATAGTCGAATCCACGACTCGAAGATGACCGTGTTGCGCGCCCTCGTCGAGATTCTTCTTCTCCGTGTCGAACGATATCGAGGAGAAAGATTACGCTTTTCATCCTCGTGCGGCCTCGTAAGTCTGAAGATGGAAAAGGGGGTGGAAGGCGGTTGAATGACGGGATTCATGCCCCGGCCGTGGATTCGCCTTGAATGGAGGCGGCGGAAGGGCTTCGGAAATTAAACGTCCCGTGGATGGTCTTTTTTCGTGCGCTGTAATGTACGGCCTCTCCTCCCCACCTCCAACGATCTTCCACCCTCGAGTCTGTTGGCCTCCCTTTCCTCCCTGTTTCCTCGAGGGAGAAGGAAGGGACCTGCCACGACGGCCAGGACAATTTCGCTGCGATAAGGAAGTAGATCGAGACGGGAGATACGCCGCATCCTCTCTCTCCTCTCTCTGCGTGTATACAAGGTATGTGTGTGTGTGTGTGGCATGCGCGCGCGCGCGCGCACGACCGGCTAACCGTGTTTCTGTGTTTCTTAAGGAAATTAGGAATTCTTTCTTTGGTTAAACTGTTCGTTGAGCTGTTTCTTTAATTTTTCATCTTATTTGTATTGGAGTATCTTAATTCTTTTTTCTTTATTTTTTTGTAACTCGAGTTTCTTAATTTTATCAAAAATTCGCTTTTACACGATATTTTGTAATTTTTTTTTTTTTTTTTTTTTTAGAAATATTATGTATCGTAACGTTTTTCGATATTTGAAATTGGAATTATTTCGCGATGCTTTAATGCGTTTTGATTGTGTTGAAAATAAATTTTGACTTATATACATCGTGATCAAAAAACCATTCACGATTTCACGATTATTTCTCGTGAAATTAGGAACTTTCGAATGCAACTCTTTCTTTGGCACTCGAAGGTATGCTAGAACGTTGGGAATGGAGAGTATTCGCCTTCGTTAGAATTTTTGGAATTTTTTTTTTTTTTTTGTTAATTAATGGAACTTAATAGACTATCTTGTCGAATAAGTAACCTCCTTAAACATTTTTGTAAATTTATAATTAATTTTCTCTTCGATACGATCGATATCACGTGTATTGAATTCATCAAAATGTCTTTTTGCTTTTTTTTGACTCGATTAACAGAAATGATTTAATAGAATATTTCAAACATTTACTCCTATAATAATTTTCACCAAATATTTTTGGTAGAATATTGACAATGGAGAATTTTATAATAAGAAAAGAAAATTAGTTCGAACAACGTTATTTGAAATATTTTTATCTTTCTTATCGAACTCTCAATAACATACTTGATAAACACATTTTTTTCCCTAATCTTTATTTTTTTTTTTAACGTTAAGTTAAAAAGAAAACTAGAAAATTAAAAAAATCGAGAAAAAAAAGCAAACGTAAAAATAAACGAAATCTCAAAAAAAGAAAAAAAAAAAAAAAAAAAAAGAAAAAGAAAAAATCGGAGAGGATATTCCAAGACGAAAAATGCGAGCTTCGTTTCCGAGAGATCGATAAATCTAAGCCTGTACCCTATCACGATAATATATGCTGCGATCACACCGATCTAAACTACGGGGACTCGTGACTTCAATAGCTAACCAGCGATCAAGATTCGATGTGCGCTATACGATCTGTGTCGAATGAAAATCTACGAGGTGGTGGAGGACGCGTGTCGGAATCGCATAACCGCGACATTGACTTTCACCCGTGAGCTCATCTCCTCGCGGAAGTACTACCGAAAAATAATCGGTGATTATTTCACGATGTTGCCGGAAGCGTTATCCACGGTTCCACGAGGTCCCTTGATACGCGACATCGATCAACCTCTTGTTGAAGAAAGTCGAAAGCTCCGCGATAACTGCGCGTCCTACTTCGCTTCTTGACAGTCTATGCGCGCCTTGATCGATGCTATCTCCCTTACGTAACTCTCCATTGCTGCCATATACGATGCAATACGCGTTTTCGTATTAGGGAACAGGGAACGTTTGGACGAGCGCGAATAAATAATCGATTCGTTTCATAAATAAATAATGCGATTTATAAATGAGCGAGAATTTTTTAAAATTTAAAAAAAAAAAATTTTGTATAATGAAAGAGAGCAGTAAAATTATTGAATCAGAAACTGTATAAAACTGTGGAAAATTTTTGTCGATATATAACAGGTTAAGGATATTTGTTATTTTTGTATAAAATTTAAGTTGTATGTTAATTTATATTTTCCAATATAATTTATTTATAATTAGTTTTAAGGTAGAGAAAATCGGGGCACGGGGTAGTTAAGCCAATTGGCCATCGAGGTGAAACCGACACATCTTAATTTCCTGTCAAAATATTGACAACCGAGCGGCCATTAGCATTATGAACGACTCGTACTGGGTCAGTACCGGTTGGCCGGCTTTGCCGGCTGTTTAGTTATTGTTTCCGCCACAGATTATAGGGATGGGGTCTTTATTGCCCTATGGCAGTAATATAGGTGTATACAGACCCACCGATACACTCCTACCTAGCTTACGTATACACATTCACGTGTAGGCTTGTGCAAGCTCGCACCTGTTGGCGCCTGCGATTATGGCCGCAATAACATTCCGTCAAACTGCGAACACGTACCTAGACCTTCTAACCCGACCTAAGCTGCCAGAAACATTCCTATAATCCAATGATCGCAATATCTTTTCTATTTTTCTCCCTTCTTTTTTTTTTTTTTTTTTTATTTCACTTATTTATTTTTTTAATAATTGTCTAACGATTCGTTCATAAAATCGCTCTAATTTTTTTTAAAAAATAAAATTTCGATCGGAAGATTCGAAGAGGTATTATATTTTTACTCTTTCAAATCGTAACTCACTTCGACGATATAAAGATGCGAATAATGGAATAGGTTAGGTTATGTTTACAATGCTTAAAGTTCTATCCCAATAATAAATAAATAAAAGTTGAATCCCAATAATAAATAAAAGAAAACTAGATCGATATTGCCAAAATTGGAAGAAGTTATTTAATCAGACGATTATTTTTTATCGGTTTTCGATAAAAGTCTTAAGACACAGTGTACCAGTATATACTAGATTTTTCAAATCGTATTTTTATAAAACGTTGCACGAGCTTTGACGGATCGACGGGGCAGCAGGTGCGTGGTAGAAATTGTGACGCGGAGAGCAATAGTCTCGGTGTAATTCGGTAGGGACTAATAAAAGGCTCTCCGTAATATATCTTCACAGGGGCGAACTTTTTTTCTCCCGTGCGCCCGTTTATATTTATTTCGCGTGTTCGCGTGTTTTTGCGGACTTTTTCGGAGCTAATATTGTCCGGCAAAACAAATACGCGAAACGGAAAGGAGAGCCGGGCACCGATTCATTGATTTTACGTCGCAACATTATTTATCGTCCAATATATCGGGCTTGTCGATACCATTCGTTGCGTCATGCGCCATAATAACGGTATCTTCTTCAAAATTGTTCATTGCCAGACTCGAGAGAGAGAGCGGCGGCATTGCCCTCTCCTGGTTTTCCATGCATTCAATTCTTCGACCGACAACGCTTGACGAACGAACGTCGTGGATGATGCACGTTCTTTCTCTCTCCTTCCACGCGAATACCCCCACCACTTGTATCAACGGTTCAACGGGAGACGAGGAGAAGGAGGGGGGATGATACACCTCTGCCTCTCTAAATTCGCCGGCGAGTAGGTTGAGGCGGCTCGATTTAAATTTGCCCGAAGTGGAATTGGCCGGTGTGGTGAAACACAATTTCGCGGCGAGTTCATTCTCCCTGCGAAATTCGAATTAATGCGACGACGTACGAATTGACTTTCTGAATTATTGCCAGCCAAGCCGAACCAACTTTCAACGTGCGCTCTTCCCCTCTAATGAAAAGAATTTCCGATGAAATTGCCCCGGCACGATGATTCCCGGTTTGAGGAACGCCTTCGTTCACGGGTGTTCCGTCGCTGGGAAGCGCGCGCGTGGATACGGTTCAAATATTTACGAGATATTCGCGCCGACGTGTTTGATCAACAACGAAGACAGGGAAAGGAACGCGTGTTCGCGAAATCTGATGAATTATCCTCTCGATAAGGCTTGAAGAGTGCCTCTCGCTATCCCATCCTGCCAGGGAACGCGTTAATTTCTCGATTAACAAATCTCCATTTATCTCTCGATACTGGTTAGAGTATCCGTGCAATAAGGAAAAAAAAAGGAAGAAAAAGGAGGCGAAAGAAAAAGAAGAGGGAATGAAAAGAAATCGATGCGAGTTGCTCCAGCAATGAAGGCTGCGTGAAAAACAGGAAAGCCGAGAGCGATAAGGGAGTAATTAAATTCGTATACTCTTTCCGCGTCGATAATTCGCGCGGATGTAGTAGGCTGGAGACTCCGGTAGTATCGGGAGAGAAAGAGAAAGGAAGAGAGAGGGGGAAAACAGAGCGAGAGAGGTGTAGAGGATACGTGGTACGGCCACCACGTGGTTGCACGGAGGAATCGAGCATGTGTGCGGAGGAGCGGCCACAAATCACCATTACTCGATGTGTATCGCGACGCTATATAATTATACCTATAACGCCAAGCACCAGGTAATGGCTCAATCCTGCATGTGCATGCGATGATAACCAAGCCTGAAGGTGGGCCACTAGGTGGGGTCTTTTGTGCCCGCGAGATTCAAACTCCTCGCCCATCATTGGCCCGCTTTGAGTCACGTGCTACGTTACGTCATCGTGGCCATCCTCGTGAGCGCCAGAGCCTGCCAACAGGAGAGAGAGAAAGAACGAGATGGAGCAAGCGCACGAAAAAGAGATAAAAGAGAGGGAGAGAAAGAGAGAGAGTCGATCCTTGGTGAACGCGAATACGACTATTTCGAGGAAAGAAGACGCCAAACGGTTCTCGTAAATAAGGATAGATCGAGAACGACGAGGAGGAGAGTGATGGTGGCCGGGAAGAGGAACGAGGTTAGAGAGAAGATGGAAACAGAAGGAGAAAGAGACAACAGGCCTATACCCTACGCCGTGCCCCCTCCCGCCATTAACAACGCCCTTGCATATAAATCCCCATCTCATCCGTGTGCGTTCGAGCATGTGTATGTGTAGATCGTTCGTCTCCGTCTTGATCACGCGTCCCCGGAATCGGTTCCTCTCCGTTCACAGAGTCAGTTTTCTCTCTGTCGCTAATTCTCTCTCGCTCCCTCGGTCCGGATTCCCCGCCTTTGCACTGGCCGCAGGACAGCCGGGACGAGGCACGAGGCGAGAGGAGTATTCGAGGGGCCGTGAAACCGACGGAGAGAGAGCGTACGAGAAAATGCCGGGCGAGCAGGAAAGCGAGAACGCGTGGCAGGGCGAGAGAGAAAGAGAGAGAGGCAGGGATTTCTAGGCGGTTGGACAGGGACGAGAATTCGAAGGAGCGAGGCAGAGCGGCGAACAGAGAGAGAGAACGAAGGCAGCGCCGCGTGGCGGTACGAGGTGGGGACTATCGGGCCGTAAACCATCCGCGGTGAACATTTAACTCACGTATTGCCATCCGACAAGTTTGCTTTGGCCCGCGAGAGAGCGTCACCCGAGCGAGCGTCCGACGTTCGAAGCGAGCCTTCCGCGAAACACGCGAGGAGGTGGATCAGAGCCTTCCACTTCACGTGGCTCTAATCCGTTCCGTATCGTTCCGTTCCAGACAGAGCCACCGATTTCTCGTTCACCCTCTTGTTCGCCGCCTCGATCGTGCTGCTCTTCTTCACTTTTTTATTTCGCGCGACGAGAGACACGCATTCGAGGATCTGCGACGCGACGGTACCTAACCAAACAAATATCATCACTCGGGGAATCGTTCCAACGCGCGCGGAACGATCTTTCCTCAAGATCTCTCTACCAACCGGAGATATCTACCATACAACCAACGTAGAGACCTTTTGGACCAGTCAGCCAACACGAGACTTCCGGATGCAACACCCGATCCCGACCTGAACGATCGCTATCATGAGCTACAAGAAACGAGCGCGGACTACCCTTCCGCAAACCACTCTCTTCTTTCGTTGAATCTTCCGACCAGCCGCTACAGGGTAAGTGATCGTTCATCTTATTCCTCGAGGAGTGTGCGCCTCTTGTCTCGAGAAATCGTGCGATATCGCGGCACGATCGGTAGTTAGGTTAGGTTACGTATCGGACACGCGACGGAATAACGTTTTAAGAATCGTTAACCGTTTTGCTCGCTTGATGACATCAGAAAAAACTCTCTCCCGCCAAAATGTGCCTCAGTGCACATGCTCGGATGACTGAAGGTATCGTGATAAAGATTAAGAGACTCTTTAGAATAACTCGATAGGTTGTGAATCTCATCGAATTGTGACCGATATAAACTAAAAATATCGCGATATTCATTACGATGATAAGTTGAAGAGTATCGTCGGATTAATGATGCTCGCCACGAGAAGAAATAAATGCGTGCACGTGGTTTGCGTGAACGTACGCCATGAAACGGCCCCCGCGATCGCTGATAAACTGAACGATATTTCTTTTTCCTCGCGCACGCTTGCACGTACCGTGTATAGATATCAATTACGGAATTAATCTCGGTCGGAGGGAGCGTGCATCAATTTTCCTTGTATCTCGTTCTGTCAAACGGGTGTTTTACGGCCGGTGTTAATGAAGAACTATAACCTAGTGTACCGCGATACGCTTTGTAAACGAATCGCGGATAATAACATACAACGATAAAATGTATATCCGTCGAAATATTCACCAATAGAACTTGTGCCAAATAGTATTGAATAATCGTTTCTAACCAAACCTAATTATTGCTACCGCATTTGGCTGGATTTAATGGTTCGTCGCGTTTAATCTCGCCTTCTCGGATTATTCGAAAAGTATCTCCTATGTTTTCAACGCAATTAGATAGAATACAATCGGATCTTACACTCTTCGAACAATTCACGATTCATCTATCCGGTTTACCGGAGGGAACCGAGATAATAACGCGACCACGATTTCTATCATTTCACGCGTTATCCTATCTTTCGGTCGGTCACGTTTAACTTCGATTTTCTCGGGGAAAAAGAGGAAGAGGTGACCGAAAGTAAAGTGAGTTCGGTATCGCGAGGCCCGGGGGTAAAATAGGTGGTGTGTACCACACCAACGCCTGACGGGGACCATAAATAAGGATCCGACGGTCGGTGCGGCTGCAGCCGGTGATAAGCGTTCCTTTGGCCCCTCCACTACCCCCTTCTTTAGACTTTCTTCGTAGTTCCCTTCTTCCCGTCTCGTACACCCCACACGAAACGCCTTCTCTGATACCGTGCAATGTCTCTCAGGGATGAAACGGATGGACGATGTTGCGACTCGATTATTGTCATTTGATCCGATTGTAAGCTGTTAAAATTCGTTTACCGGTATTATCCACACGTTTATCTCCATCCCAGAAGTTCTCGAATAACGACATCGATAATATCCATTACACGCTCGCATTGTCTTCGAAATTCTTCCGTTTTTGAAGTACGCCAGAATCCAGGATTGTTCGCTGGGAAATTATTGCCGTTTCGCCGCATATATAAGCGACGTAACTCGAACAGGCGCTTGAAACTGGATTAAACTACAGTTTCGAATTAATTCGCCGCCGTTGTTAAAATAAATACCAGCCGCTCTCAACTGCGCGAGATGATTGCAATGGTCACCAACCCCCTAGCACACTAGATATAATTACTTTATCAAAGTGACATATACTTTTTTTTTGCCTATTTGAGACACGTCTCAAAGATACGATATTCGAAATACGATTCTCTTACGAAACACGTCATTTCTATCTATGAATGAATTATTACATCTGACGTATTCTTGTCTACGTTCAATAAATCGCGCACGAATTTCGATTACGAAAAACAATTATCTCGATCTTCGCACATCTTTTACACAAAATATTCTATTACATCAATCAAGAATCTAAATTTTACTTCTATTATTCACTTTTCAAAAATAGTTTTAACTTTTTTTTTAAATTTTTCATCTTCTTAATCTGAATTCAAATTCGAATTACACCAAGCAACTCTAATAACTCTTAATAACTCACAATGATCTTTGCACTTCTATCTAAACCAGTGATACCAACACTTTAGTCGAATCGCGGTAAAATACCTAGAACCTCCAGAGCGTTATATCTCTACCAAAGTTGATCCAAGAGGTCGCCAAGCCCTTCATCATCCGTGATTCGTTAAGTTTCGGGCATCGGTTATCTCCCTAGCCGGCGGCATTCGACTCCAAGCGTTGATACCGCCCTAACCTAAAAAACAACGGAACAGAAAAAGATGGAAGGACATGCGCACGTGCGTGTGTGCCTTTCTACGTGCCTATTGCTCGAATCGCAAAAGCTGGGATGTTCTCGAACGCAAAATGGAAGTCGAAGCACGAGTGAAGAATTAGAGAGAGACAGACGAGGGTTGCTCGAAGAGGGTTGCGAGCTAAGGTGTTCTAGAGAGGAGTCAGGAGGAAGGCTAAGGTAGAGGGGTGTGAGAGGGCATCGGGTGACGTCGCGACGCCCCAGGCTCTCCAAGCAAGTTCTCGAAAGTGTCGGCTAAACTGATATGAGAAATGGCCGCTTCGTGCTGCCCGTAGGGGATGAAGGAACCCTTAACCTATACGTTACGCAGTTAGGAAACGTTCAACCACCTCGTGTGTGTTTCAAAACCATCCCTCTCGCTTCGATACCGATATTCGCGGCAATACAGGCCGGCCTTGTGTTACCATCTTACGCCTCCGCGAAACCCCCGTCGATTTATTGCCAGATTTACCATACGATATCGTTCTCGAGATCCACGAAAGAACCTCGATATTACTATAGGAGGAACACTTTGTAAGGTTTTTTTTGTTTGCAAGGTTTAATTGTATATTACGAGAATGTAAATAGGAATGGTCTTATATTTATATAAAAGATAATAATTTATTTTTTGGATATAGATGATTGAATGAAAAATTTCATTCTTTCTTTTTACTTATTTTTTATACCGTGAATTGCATTGCTGTATTTAATATCCAATTAATGTTCTTAATACAAAATAAGATAGATTGATTTAAAAACTATTAATATTTTCCAACATAATAATAATAATTCTCAAAAAAAAATTGTAGAAACTTCAATTCTTCTAATAAGAATTTTCTCTAAGATGTAAACAGTTCAACCCATTCTCATTCTCTTGAAAGAAAATTTCGATCTCGATACTGAACAAGATGAAGTATAATCAATCAAAACGAACGAATTCTGGTCGAGGAGAATTTGCGGTTAACCGGAATCATTACTCGATCCGATAATTAAGAACACGTGCAGCGAAGTAGCGCCACTCTTTTGCCTTCTGATATAGCGTATCCGAATGTTTGAATTATTGAATTCAATAGAAAATACGCGGGTTCTCCGCTTTCTCAACTGGAAGATTGGACGAATTTATGCGAGCAATGCGCCCGGCCGGCCCCCTCCATCCCCGCCCCATTTAAAAATACTATCTAGGTGGCCATTTATCAGGCTTAACCGTGTCTTGAAACCGTTACTTTTTATTGAATAACGTATAACACCTGCGAAAACACTTAATTCACGTTCAACGATATATAACGCGGCCGGTCGCGGGTATTAAATTCGCGGAAATTTAGGAAGATAGGTCCGTGGTCCGGAAGCAAAAAGTCGGCCATATGCATACCCGGGATGATCGCGGTTAAAAAAGATTCAAACTTGGATCTTGGACTTTGGTCGAATCGATCTTTTTTCTTTTTTTTCTTTTTTTTTTTTTTTGCGAAAAACACATATGGATTATGGTTTATGGTTAAATGATGAAGTATAGTTTTGTCTATTGATTCGTTGTGCGTAGAGTTTAAATAGAGATGATGGAAAAATTTGTGAAGTTGAAATGTTGCGTTTCGGAAGATTTTTAATTGAATGAATTTTGAACAAATAAAATTCAACGATAAATAATATGCAATCATGCTTATTTTAATTTTAAAATCAAAATTTCGAGAAGGAAAAGAATGATATATTATATTTACTTCAAGTATTATTGAAATCTTCAAAATTTTTCATTTAAATCATATAAATTAATTTCTTCACTCGCAATAAATAATTCTCCTGAAAAAATCGTCAATTAAAAGGTTATTAAGACAATTCCAAAAAAATATCGAAAGATACGAAGATTCTCATTGAAAATCATTTAAATCTCTGAAATATTTCATTCGTATCACATACATTAATTTTTTCACCCATAATAAATAATTCTTGTGAAAAAATTATCAATTAAAAGCTTATTAAAACAATTCCAAAAAAATGTATCGAAAAATACGAAGATTCTCACATAAAATTATCGAACTCTTCGAGAATTTTACACTCAAAACCACGTAATTAATTACCTTGTCCACGATAAATAATTCTTCTCGAAAAACTATTACTTAAAAAGCTTGTTAAAACAATTTCAAGAAAAGCATCGAAAGATACGAAGTTTTCTCACCATGAAAATCATTGAAATCTCCAAAATTGTTCACTCGTACCGCACGAATAATTTCCTCGTTCACGATAAACAATTCTTCTCGAAAAACTATCGGTTAAAAGCTCGTTTAAACGATTTCGAGAAAAAGTATCGGAAGGTTCGAAGCGAGGTGCCGGGTGCGCTCGGCCTTATGGCTGCCGTCGGATCGTTCCACGGTTTCTATAGATCGCTCGATTCTTCGAAACGGTTGGCACCTCCTTAATCCCCACGACAAGACGGTCCACGAAATCGACAGCGGCGGAGGAACGATATCGCGGATTTATTAACCTTAAACGCGCTTTTGAATATTTTATCGGAAAAAGTGTGCGTGTGTTAATACGTGAAATAGTTCGATGACA
Organism: Apis laboriosa; assembly: GCF_014066325.1. Lineage (NCBI taxonomy): Eukaryota > Metazoa > Arthropoda > Insecta > Hymenoptera > Apidae > Apis > Apis laboriosa. The sequence continues at coordinate 1,596,015 of NW_025222181.1, forward strand.
AGCTGTTTCCAGTCTCTTTACCGGTTGATATAATTTCGCGTAAGAAATATGCCCGTCGTGCTCGCCAACCGCCGTTGCATAAAGTAAGTAAATTAATGATCGGGTGGTTAAACAGCGAATGTATCACACGTGGAGTAGGTATTTTGAATTAATGGCCGACTATTAATTTTCGAAGCAGTTTTCAACTCCTCGGCCGTTACACACACAGCCCCTGATATTTTTCCCTCGATTATGAAGCAAATTGTTGCCGATCCTCCTCGCAAATTAATTCATTCGATCGGATCCTCTCCCCCCCCCCTCCCATCCCTCCCCTCGAAAATTGCTGATATATTGGACACCTCTTCCGGTCCACGCCGCGAGGATCTGTCGCCGAAAATCTCGTGCCGCAATTGCGTGGAAATTATTCCTTCCGTTCGAGACGGCCTGTCGAATTTCACCTTCAATTGGATCCTCACAAGTGTTCGTCGGACCGATTTTGAATACAAATTTTTTCGCGCCAATTCTTTCATCCGCACCGTTGCAATTATACGGAAAGTGTATCCCTTCCGGTTACATTCGGTTAGGCTTCGCCACTTCATTTTATCCTTGGTTGGATTTTCATTCACGTTTTTTTTAAATTTATAGAAAAAATTTATATAGTAATAATTCGTGTAATAAATTTATATAAAAAAAATAATTCCGATTCATGAATGTAAATTATTTGTAAATTAAAGCTGTTTAAACCGTGTAAAAAGTTTAGGAATTGAATAGATCCGAGAGAGATATAATCTGGTGTAATTAATTTTTTCTCTACATTTTTAATATGTTGATCGATGCAACTTGATAAGTATTAAGATTATCGAGAATTATTTAGAGAGAAAGAGAGAGAGAGAGAGAGAGAGAGAGAGAGAGAGAGAGAGAGAGAGAGAGAGAAAATC